>NW_027459727.1:0-189271 GCF_025594145.1 Primulina tabacum | reverse complement strand
GGTCTTTCGACCAGATCCACCTTAAAACCGTACGTGCGGGTCTCCCGGCATGCGGCTCACGTCATTTGAGGTGGAAAATCGGACCTTATGTTGGTCGCATGGCTTTAACCGCAAAACACATAGGCATCATGGGAAATTTTAAGCATTTATTTATGTTACGTAATTATGATTAATTTGACATCTATCATGAATAAATCCATAAAGATCTCTTTCATTTTACTTGTGTGTTTTTGAAATCTTCTAAAATATGAAGCATTAAAAGTAATTAAATGTCCTAGATTAAATAAAGAGGTTTCTCACAACAGATATTAGGACAATTTGACTTAACTTTGTAATGCCCGAGATTTGATATCGTGTTAAATTACGATTATTGATTTTAATCGAGACGATTATGAGAGGGGCTAACCGAGACACGAATTGAGATCGCGTTGAAAATTAATGTGTGAGGGCAGTAGCATCGGCGCACATGCGCGACCGGATGCGCGCACATGCGCCAACCAGGCAGAAGACCTCGCGCATATGCGCGGAAGATGTCGCACATATGCGCCAGCCTGTGCAAGCGAAGTCCAGAGGACCTCGCGCATATGCGCGACTCATGCAAAAGGAAAAAATCGACATGTGGTGTATTATGCAACGTTGGTAATATATATATATATACATGCAAATCTTTCCTCAGAAAAGAACCGAGGGTCTCTGAAGGAAAAATTGATTTTGTGCTTCAAGTTACAATCGTTCAAAATCCATCTGTCCGAATTGTAATCTGACTTCAGTACTGCAATCCTATCGACGTAGGCTACAACTGGATGTAATTTTTGCTACGTTTTGATATGTTTTGAAATTATGATGTCGTCAGAATTGAATGGAATTCATATATGATGTTCTTGACATGTTAGACATCATAGAATCGAAGTCAGATTAAGAAACGGACTGATTATGGAATTGTTATATTTTCTGAGTATATTGATCTGAAATCGGACAGATTTGGATTATGGATGGATTATAGATTGTATCGGATATGAGTTATGATTTGTAATTGATGTCTGTTGATATGGTATTGACGGGGATACTGAGATTGTGCCGTTATGCTGTGATTTGAATTAAATCCGGATTAATCAGATTCAGTGTTGAATTGAGAATGGAATATTGATATTATGATTCTCAATATGTCGTTTCAGATTTACTGAGACAGTCTTGAGTTCAGAATTGATATTGCTTCAGACCGAGACTACAAACGAAAGGTATAAGTCAATGTGGTATCGGGAGATCGACTTAAGTCGGTTTAGACTTTAGTTTCCCTAAATCACATACTTTACTTTATTGCATTGATATTTGCATTGATTTGATTGATGTACTTGTTCTCTTGATTTATAGATAGCAGGTATTAGACGAGTAATCTTGTGACAGAAGTGCCTGATAGTGGCGGGATTGCCACGGGCACATTGCACGATATCACAAGATAGTGTATGGGCGATAGTGCCAAAGTCTGTCACCGGATGATTGGCTATCGATGTGGATAGAAATGTGGCTTCTTCTATTACTGGTGATCGGTACTGTATCGATGTGGATAGAATCGTAACTCTTCTATTACTGATGATCGATATCATATCGATGTGGATAGAATCGGAGTTTCTTCTATTACTGGTGATCGATACTATATCGATGTGGATAGAATCAGAGCTTCTTCTATTACTGGTGATCGATACCCTATCGACGTGGATAGAACTGGAGTCTTTTCTATTACTGTTGGTCGATATGGGAATGCCAACTTCTCGAAACCGGGATCCCTAGACTAGGATTGAGTCTAGTCTGAATTGTAGAGTTACGAGTATTGTCGACAGTCTGATATTGATTATGTTTCAGATTTTGATACATATTGCTGTTATCTGTTACATGCTTTATATTTGTTTATATGATTGCATGTTTCGTTGATTTATACTGGGATTATATTCTCACCGGAATTATCCGACTGTTGTCTTGTTTGTATGTGTACATGACAACAGGTGGGACATGATCAGAGTCCAGGAGATGAGGAGAGATCGTGATAGAGTGGAGACTTCGGACTTTGATGTATATAGAGTTTTGGCACTTGATAATTAGATGTTGAACCTTAGTTTTTACTGATTTGTAGACGGTACAGGACTTGTACTTTATTTTATACTGAGTTGTATATTAGTTTGATTTCACTACATTCCGCATTAAAAAGAAAAAAAATTTTATGACCCTAATTACTTGATTAGTAAATTGATCCTGATGATGATTAAGAACTGATTGGCGTCCGGGTCCCCACAACAGGTGGTATCAGAGCGATAGATCCTTAAGACTGAGGTAGGGGCTAGTGAGCGGGGTAGATTGAGGTTTTCTTTCCTGCTTTTGATTGCTAGCATGATTTACTGCTTTATAATGCATGTTTATCTGTTTATCTGA
Organism: Primulina tabacum; assembly: GCF_025594145.1. Lineage (NCBI taxonomy): Eukaryota > Viridiplantae > Streptophyta > Magnoliopsida > Lamiales > Gesneriaceae > Primulina > Primulina tabacum. The sequence continues at coordinate 186,847 of NW_027459727.1, read as the reverse complement.
CTTGATTTGAAAACATGTGTTATTGAGAATGGATCAGCACCGATTCTGGATCAGCAAGCAGTAAGATGATCGGAGGAGGACTGAAACATATTTGTGTATTGGGATTACTAATCCTTTTGATTATCAGATATGCCTCCGAGAAGAGTACCTGAACAGGGTAGTACTTCAAATCCTCTAATGGACGTTACAGCCACTCCAATGGAGACCTTGTTAAAGAGATTTCAGTCATTCCATCCACCAACTCTGAAAGGTACGGAGAATTCAGTGGAATGCGAGAGTTGGTTAGATGATATCGAGATGTTGTTTGAGTCCTTGGACTATACTGATGAGAAAAGGGTGAAACTGATAGGGCACCAGTTACACGATGTGGCAAAGAACTAGTGGATTACCACAAAGCGGGCCTTGGAACAACGAGGTACGATTATCACCTGAAATGTCTTTAGAACTGAATTTTATCAAATGTTCTTTCCAGTGTCGTATAGAAAGGACAAGGGAGCCGAGTTTGCAAACTTGAGGCAGGGCCAGCTAAATATTGAGGAATATGTGGCCAAATTCTCTACACTGCTCCGATTTGCTCCCCACGTAGCTGAACATGATGAGGCCGTTGCGGACCAGTTCATAAATGGCCTAAATCCTGAAATCTTTACCTTGGTGAATACCGGGAGGCCAAACAACTTTACTGATGCCTTGAATCGAGCCAAGGGAGCCGAAGCCGGTCTGATGAGACAGTAAGAGGCTTCGTTTGTGCCTGCAGCATCAAGATCACAGATGTCTCCACCATTTTCTCGATATGAAAGCGGCAGTGGTAGTGGGAAGAAAGATTTCTTGAAAGCTAAGAGAAAGAAATTCAAGAAATCTGGAAGTAGCTCATCCAGTTCGAGTGGCTCGAGACTGACTGGTCAAGGCCAGAGTTATACAGGACCTTACTGTAGCACTTGTGGAGGGAAGCATTCCACAGAACAGTGCCGAGGAGTGTTCGGCAACTGCCGCATTTGTAAACAGCATGGACACTTTGCCCGAGTGTGTCCACAGCGAAGTGCCCAGGGATCCCAGGCCGCTGAGTCATCTAGATCAGTGGCTCAGACAGGGAGACGATCTGCTGCCGTTCATTCCTTCCAGCCAGCACCGCTTACCCAGTCACAGCCGAGGCCATGAGGGAGCCAGATAGCGAGCCAGCCTCCTAGACAGCAGGCCCGAGTGTTCGCTTTGACTGAGGAGCAGGCACAGGATGCACCTGATGATGTTGTTGCAGGTAACTATTTTATTTTTAGTTATCCTGCTTATGTATTGATTGATACTAGTGCATCCCATACATTTATATCTGAGCGATTTGCTTTGATGCATTCTTTGCCTATTGAGTCATTATCTGCGGTAGTGTCTGTCTCTTCTCCTTTGGGGACGGGTTTGATATCAGTGAAATCTGTTAGATCGTGTATACTGCAATATGATGGGCATGAAATTGAGTTAGACTTTATTGTGCTTGGGATATCTGACTTTGATTGTATTATCGGTATCAATACGTTGACCAAGTACAGGGCTACAGTCGATTGTTTCCACAAGATTGTTCGATTCAGACCTGAAATGGCTGAGGAGTGGAAATTTTACGGTAAGGGTTCTCGAGCTAGAATTCCTTTGATATCTGCAATAAATATGACTCGATTATTGCAGAAAGGAGCGGATGGATTCCTGGTATATTCAGTTGATTTACTGAAGTCGAGCCCATCACTGGCAGACTTGCCAGGGGTGTGTGAGTTTGCTGATGTCTTTCCAGATGAGATTCCTGGATTGCCTCCGATTCGAGAGATAGACTTCAGCATTGAGTTGATGCCAGGAACAGTTCCGATTTCGAGGACTCCGTATAGGATGGCACCGATTGAGTTGAAAGAGTTGAAAGAACAGTTGGAGGATTTACTGGCCAAGGGATATATTAGACCGAGTGTTTCTCCTTGGGGCGCTCTAGTACTGTTCGTGAGAAAGAAAGACGGTTCCATGAGACTTTGTATTGACTACCGGCAACTGAATAAGGCAACGATAAAGAATAAATATCCATTGCCTCGTATTGATGATTTATTTGATCAGTTGCAAGGTTCTTCGGTGTATTCCAAGATCGATCTGAGATCGGGATACCATCAACTGAGAGTCAGGGATTCTGATATCTCAAAGACAGCATTCAGAACCAGGTATGGACACTATAAATTTATTGTCATGCCTTTTGGTTTGACGAATGCACCAGCGGTATTTATGGGATTAATGAACCGTGTCTTTCGGAAATATCTCGATGATTTTGTGATTATTTTCATCGATGATATTTTGATCTATTCAAAGAATGTGATGGAGCATGCTGATCATTTAAGAACTGTGTTGAGAATTTTAAGGGCAGAAAAACTGTATGCTAAACTGTCGAAATGTGAGTTTTGGTTGAAACAGGTGGTATTTCTGGGGCATATTATATCCGGAGACGGGATATCCGTTGATCCCAGTAAGGTTGAGGCAGTGATTTCTTAGCCGAGACCGAAATCTGTACCAGAGATACGCAGCTTTATGGGTTTGGCAGGATATTATCGCCGATTCATTAAAGATTTTTTCAGTATTGCCAAATAAATTACACAATTGACTCAGAAGAATGCTCCATTCGCTTGGTCTGAGGAATGTGAGACCAGTTTTCTCGAATTGAAGAAAAGATTGACCAGTGCTCCAGTGCTGATTATCCCGTCAGGTACTGGTGATTTTGTTGTTTATTGTGATGCATCTCACCGCGGATTGAGTTGTGTTTTGATGCAGCGGGGGCATGTGATTGCTTATGCCTCGAGACAGCTAAAACCCCATGAATCTCGTTATCCAATTCATGATCTTGAATTGGCAGCCATCGTCTTTGCATTGAAGATATGGCGACATTAGCTGTACGGCGAGAAATTTGAGATATATTCTGATCACAAGAGCTTGATGTATTTGTTTTCACAATCCGAGCTGAATATGAGGCAACAAAGATGGCTTGATTTGCTAAAGGATTTCGATTGTGAAATCAAATACTATCCAGGAAAGTCTAATGCAGCAGCTGATGCACTGAGTCGAAAGGTATGTTCTCTATCCTTATCGACTATGGGTGTTTCGAATTTGATTGAAGACTGCTGTTTGTCTGGATTAGCCTTTGAAACAGACTGTCGGCCTCTAAAATTATATGCGATTCAAGCTGAACCAGAGCTGATTTTGAGAATTAAAGCAGCTCAGAAAGTTGATCAGAATATACAGAAGTCGATTGCTATGGTCAGAGCTGGACATCGATCGGAATATCAGGTTCAAAATGGTATTTTGTATGTGAATAATCGTCTTGTTGTGCCGAATGTTTCGGATTTGAGACAACGAATACTAGCAGAAGCGCACAACAGTCGTTTTAGCATTCATCCTGGTGACAGGAAAATGTATAATGATTTGAAGACACAATGTTGGTGGAAGCAAATGAAATCAGATGTTACTGAATTTTTAGCCAAGTGTCTGAATTGCCAACATGTGAAGGCTGAAAGAAATAAACCTGAAGGACTGTTACAGAGTTTGTCTATTCCTGAATGGAAATGAGATCACATTTCCATGGATTTTGTGACACAGTTACCCCGTTCCTCCCGAGGTTACGATGCGATTTGGGTCGTGATTGATCGATTGACCAAATCAGCATACTTTATTCCATACAAGATGACATATAGATATGATTAGATGGCCGATATCTATGTCAAGGAAGTGGTTAGACTGCACGGAGTGCTGAAGTCGATTGTTTCAGACCGTGATCCTCGGTTTACTTCGCACTTCTGGCAGAGTTTGCAGCAAGCTCTCGGTACGAAGTTACATCTGAGTACCGCATATCATCCTCAGACTGACGGACAGTCAGAACGGACGATTCAGACATTGGAAGATATGTTGAGAGCTGTAGTGCTTGACTTTAGCACTAACTGGCAAGATGCATTGCCTCTTTATGAATTTTCGTACAACAACAGCTATCAAACGAGTATTGAGATGGCACCATTCGAAGCGTTGTACGGAAAGAAATGTCGATCCCCTCTTTATTGGGATGATATCTCTGAAGTTCCTGAGACTGGACCTGACATGGTCAGAGATATGACTGAAAAAGTGAAACTAATTCAGAAGAAAATGAAGGCAGCACAGGACCGACAAGCCAAATATGCCAACCTTCGACGTAGACCGTTGGTATTTGAGACTGGAGATCGAGTATTTTTGAAGATTTCTCCATTCAGAGGTGTGGTTTGATTTGGGAAGAAAGGAAAATTGTCTCCACGATATGTTGGTCCTTATGAGATTCTCGAAAAGATAGGAGATCGTGCCTATCGACTCGCCTTGCCGCCTTCGTTATCGGGGATACATGATGTTTTTCATGTATCTATGCTGCGGAAATATCTCCCTGATGATTCTCACGTTATTCAACCAGACAAGATCGAGCTCGATGAGACATTGAGTTATGTCGAGAAACCGATTCGGATTATCGATCGTAAAGAAAAATAGCTCAGAACAAAGACGATTCCTCTTGTGAAAGTTCAATGGACTCGTCATGGCATTGAAGAAGCTACCTGGGAAACTGAATCAGATATGAGACAAGAATTCCCAGCATTGTTTCACTGATGTAAATGTTTATTCGATTTTAATTACATGCCTTCTTAATGATATGATTTGACGATCTGTGATTTCGAGGACGAAATCGTATCTTAGAGGGGGAGAAATGTAATGCCCGAGATTTGACATCGTGTTAAATTACGATTATTGATTTTAATCGAGACGATTATGAGAGGGGCTAACCGAGACACGAATTGAGATTGCGTGTGAAAATTAATGTGCGAGGGCAGTAGCATCGGCGCACATGCGCGACCGGATGCGCGCACATGCGCCAACCAGGCAGAAGACCTCGCGCATATGCGCCAATTGAGCTAGTAGCTCAATTGGTACCAGGATTGTGCTAAGTATCTATATATCCATGTGGTCTTAGGTTCAATCCTGGGGAGGTACAAACTCCAGTGCATGGGCTGGAGTAGCTTATGAGTAACGATGCCTATGGAAAGCCCGTGAGGGAAGAGTCTAGAGTTCCAGAGAGAGCCCATAGTCAGAGCCCAAGATCGGGATAGCCTTGGGTCGTTACAATAAAAGGCGCCTTTTATTGTAACGACCCATTACAGGCCCAGTGGACCGCCCATACGGCCCACTGCCCCGATCGACCCAAGGCTATCCCTATCTTGGGCTCTGCTCTATGGGCCTTGGCCCATCTATGGAACTCTTCCCTCACGGGCTTTCCATAGGCGTCGTACGGGTTACTCATAGAACTCTTCAGCCCATGCACTGAAGCTTGTGCCTTCCCGGGATCGAACCTAAGACCACATGGATATATAGGTACTTAGCACAATCCTGGTACCAATTGAGCTAGTGCCCCGTATGGGCGGTCCACTGGGCCTGTAATGGGTCGTTACAATATTGATCTGAAATCAGACAGATTTGGATTATGGATGGATTATAGATTGTATCGGATATGAGTTATTATTTGTAATTGCTGTCTGTTGATATGGTATTGACGGGGATACTGAGATTGTGCCGTTATGCTATGATTTGAATTAAATCCGGATTAATCAGATTCAGTGTTGAATTGAGAATGGAATATTAATATTATGATTCTCAATATGTCGTTTCAGATTTACTGAGACAGTCTTGAGTTCATAATTGATATTGCTTCAGACCGAGACTACAAACGAAAGGTATAAGTCAATGTGGTATCGGGAGATCGACTTAAGTCGGTTTAGACTTTAGTTTCCCTAAATCACATACTTTACTTTATTGCATTGATATTTGCATTGATTTGATTGATGTACTTGTTCTCTTGATTTATAGATAGCAGGTATTAGACGAGTAATCTTGTGACAGAAGTGCCTGATAGTGGCGGGATTGCCACGGGCACATTGCACGATATCACAAAATAGTGTATGGGCGATAGTGCCAAAGTCTGTCACCGGATGATTGGCTATCGATGTGGATAGAAATGTGGCTTCTTCTATTACTGGTGATCGGTACTGTATCGATGTGGATAGAATCGTAACTCTTCTATTACTGATGATCGATATCATATCGATGTGGATAGAATCGGAGTTTCTTCTATTACTGGTGATCGATACTATATCGATGTGGATAGAATCAGAGCTTCTTCTATTACTGGTGATCGATACCCTATCGACGTGGATAGAACTGGAGTCTTTTCTATTACTGTTGGTCGATATGGGAATGCCAACTTCTCGAAACCGGGATCCCTAGACTAGGATTGAGTCTAGTCTGAATTGTAGAGTTACGAGTATTGTCGACAGTCTGATATTGATTATGTTTCAGATTTTGATACATATTGATGTTATCTGTTACATGCTTTATATTTGTTTATATGATTGCATGTTTCGTTGATTTATACTGGGATTATATTCTCACCGGAATTATCCGACTGTTGTCTTGTTTGTATGTGTACATGACAACAGGTGGGACATGATCAGAGTCCAGGAGATGAGGAGAGATCGTGATAGAGTGGAGACTTCGGACTTTGATGTATATAGGGTTTTGGCACTTGATAATTAGATGTTGAACCTTAGTTTTTACTGATTTGTAGACGGTACAGGACTTGTACTTTATTTTATACTGAGTTGTATATTAGTTTGATTTCACTACATTCCGCATTAAAAAGAAAAAAAATTTTATGACCCTAATTACTCTATTAGTAAATTGATCCTGATGACGATTAAGAACTGATTAGCGTCCGGGTCCCCACAAACTTATACAGATTTTTGTCCACATAGTTTTTTCAAAAAACTTAAGACTATGGAGGCCATCTTTACCAACAAAAAAAATGTTTTTTTTTTCCCAAAAATGAAGAGTGGAAGAAAAGTTATGCCTATTTATAGAATACAAGTACTGGAATTTAGAAGAAGTTAGGTGTATTTTTTATTAAAACAAAAATCAATGAAAATCATTTAAAAATTTATCGTACTTTCATATGCTTATGACTTTAATTTCACCCAAAGAAAATAGGAGATGATGTTAATTCTTTAGGGATTAAAAACATTTACAAAAATAATGCATGATCACCCACTATATAACTCCAATTTTAAACTTATTTTTATGTAATTAATTGTTAGAATTAGTAAATATATGTGTTTGAATAATTATTTAAAATTATTGATGTGACGTAATGAATATATTAAATCTTAAATAAATTATTATATTGAAAATATTTATATCATTTGAGATAGTTGTTCACCATTGCATTTTATATTTTGGTCTCAAAATTTAAAAAAAAAATAAATATAAATATTAAACGTTGTTGAAAAATATATTTAAAATGTGAGTATTGAATATTTGAATGTTGAATATTTGAATATTGAAAATAAGAGTTGTAAATATTGAAAATTAGTGTGTGATGATGTAGGTAATGATGTATTTTATTTTTGGATTATTTGTAAAGATTTCCTATAAATAGATCTCTCATTTGTGAAGAAAATCACAATTGAGTAGAGAGAAAAATATTATAAAGTGTGTAATTTGGTAAATTTTGAGAGTTTGAGATTTTTACTTTTTACCATAAATTTTTACTTTTTCACAACACGTTATCAGCACGAAGCTCTAAAAGTCCTACATACTTTTCCAAGCTCCAAACAGAAGAAAAAGGTAACAAAAATAATTATATTTATTTTACTGTTATTTATTTATTGTGTATTTATTTAATATACAATATAATGTTATTATTAGAAATAATAAAAATAAATTTTTCATAAACTTGTTATAAATCTTGGGAGGATGTTAAGACGACATCCCACACTCCCGGTAAGGGATACGACAAGTATAAAAGCCTATAAGGTTTTTAAACAAAATAAATTATGACACTCATTATAATATTATGATATGATATACATAATTATTTAAACATGTCTAATATTATATATATCATACTATTATCATAAAATTATACAAATACATACCTTTATTTTTTTTGTACCCCAACGGTCATAAATAGTAAACAACGGCTATTTTTTGCCCTATAAATATGATCTCACAAACACATTCCATCACTCCAACTTTCTCTTCTTCTCTAAAAATTATTCATCATCAAATTTTTCGAAGAAAAAAGAAGATGGCTTTCTCAAGGTTATTTTTAATTATTTTGGTTATCATACTCACGAGTCTTTTATTTATCGGAGAATATCCTCCTCGTGTGTTTTCTTTATTTTTACAAATACTTGTACTTGTTGTTTATCCGTTACTTTGTATTGCAATAATTATTAACTAATAAAATGCATCGTAATTTTTTAGTACCACCATGTCAAATTTAACAAAGCTCGAATTTGTTGCGCTCGACATCACGGGAAAGAATTATATGCCATGGACTCTAGATGTAGAAATGCATCTTGAGTCATTGGGTCTAAGCGAGACCATTAAAGAAAATGGCATATGCACGTCACAAGAAAAGGCAAGAGCCATGATATTTTTGCGTCGACATCTCGACGATGGATTGAAATGTGAATATCTGACTGAAAAAAATCCCATGGCTTTGTGGAAGGGATTAAAAGAAAGATTCGAACATATAAGAGAAGTTATACTTCCGACCGCCCGGGATGAATGGAATACATTGAGATTCCAAGACTTTAAAAAAGTCAGTGATTACAATTCGGCGATGTATAGAATAATCTCGCAATTAAAATTTTGTGGACATGAGGTCACAGAATCTGAGATGCTTGAAAAAACATTTTCCACGTTTCATGCATCAAATATTACTCTACAGCAACAATATAGAGTACGTGGATTCGCGAGATATTCTGAACTCATCGCCTGTCTTCTTGTGGCGGAAAAAAACAACGAGCTATTAATGAGAAATCATCAGTCCCGACCCACTGGATCAACAGCATTTCCAGAAGTAAATGCTGTAAGTAAAAATGAATTTAAACCTGGAAACCAAAATCAAATTCAAAGACAAGGTTTTGGTCGAGGTCGAGGTCGAGGTCGTGGACGTGGAATTGGCCGTGGTCGTGGTCAAGGCCGTGGTTTTGAAAATAATCGAGATAGTTATTTTTATAACTCATCTCAAAAGAACGTCCCAAACCATCCACAGAAAAGGCATCATGAGAATACAAGTGTTAATGAGAAGCACTCAAAAAGATATGAAAGTTCTTGTTACAGATGTGGTACTCCAGGACATTGGTCCAAAGTTTGTCGAGCCCCTGAGCACCTTTGTAAACTTTATAAAGAATCATTAAAGGGGAAAGAAAAGGAGACCAACTTCACTGAACGCAGTGACCGTTTGAGTGATGCAACTCATTTTGATGCTGGTGATTTTATGAATGATTTCTCTGGAAATGATCAATATGTTGGTGGGATAGAAATGAACAATATTGATGCTGCAGATTTTCTCAACGATTTCTCTGAAAATGAACAATATAATGGTAGAATATAAATGTACAATAATCTATTTTTCATGTATTCATAGAATAATGTTTTATTGTATAATTATGATTTGTGTTATATTTAAATATATATTGCAAGTAATTTATTTCATTGCATATTTTTTTGAAGTTCAAATATGGAAAATGCTATGAGCAAAGCTGAAGTTTGCATACCCGATAGTGGTACAACGCACACTATCCTCCGAGATAAAAGATATTTCTTGGAAATAAAACCAACAAAAACAACGGTGAATACAATATCAGGTCCTGTAGACTTGATTAAAGGATGTGGTAAAGCACAATTTTTGTTACCTAATGGTACAAAATTTTTGATCAATGATGCTTTATATTCACCACAATCGAAAAGAAATTTGTTGAGTTTTAATGATATATATTCTCATGGGTATGATACTCAAACAATGAATGAAGGGAATGAGAAATATATGTGTCTTATCACATATAAATCAGGAAAGAAATATGTGATTGAAAAACTACCAATGCTCCCTACTGGATTGCATTATACACATATAAGTCCCATTGAATCAAACATGGTAGTTGATAATTCTTCGATATTAACCAATTGGCATGATCGATTGGGACATCCTGGTTCAACAATGATGCGAAGAATTATAGAAAATACACATGGTCATCCACTGAAAGACCAGAAGATCTTTCAGAATAATAAGTTTAATGTAAAGCATGTTCTCTTGGAAAACTTATTATAAGACCATCACCAGTCAAAATCCAAACTGAATCACCAATGTTTCTTGAACGTATTCAGGGTGATATTTGTGGACCAATCCATCCACCATGTGGACCATTCAGATACTTTATGGTATTGATTGATGCCTCCAGCAGATGGTCACATGTATGTTTATTATCAACTCGAAATGTTGCATTTGCAAGATTACTTGCTCAAATAATAAAATTGAGGAATCAATTTCCCGATTATACAATCAAGAAAATTAGACTCGATAATGCTGGTGAATTTACTTCCCAAACTTTCAATGATTATTGTATGTCTATGGGAATCATTGTTGAGCATCATGTTGCTCATGTACATACACAGAATGGATTGGCTGAATCATTGATTAAACGTCTGCAAATGATTGCTAGACCAATGATAATGAAAACAAAGCTCCCTATTTCTATATGGGGACATGCAATTTTACACGCTGCTTCATTAATTCGCATCAGACCAAGTGCATATCATAAATACTCCCCATTGCAGCTTGCATTTGGTAAAGAACCAGACATTTCTCATCTGAGAATTTTTGGATGTATGGTGTATGTGCCTATTGCACCACCGCAACGAAAGAAAATGGGACCTCAAAGAAAGGTTGGAATTTATATCGGTTATGATAGTCCATCAATCATTCGATATATTGAACCTCAGACAGGCGACGTGTTCACAGCACGTTTTGCTGATTGTCATTTTAATGAGGAAATCTTCCCAATGTTAGGGGGAGAACAGAAACATACCGAAAAAGAAATTACATGGTATGTATCATCATTGTTACATCTGGATCCAAGAACAAAACAATGTGAAAAAGATGTACAACAAATTGTACACTTGCAAAGAATAGCAAATCAAATACCAGATGCATTTGCAGACACAAAAGGGGTAACTAAATCATATATACATGCTGCAAATGCCCCTGCTCGAATTGAAATTCCAAAGAAACAAATGGAAGATACTCATGATGTCATTAAACGCCTGAAGCGTGGAAGGCCAGTCGGTTCCAAGGATAAAAATCCTCGAAAAAGAAAATTCATAGAGAAACATGATGATCACAAAATAAAGAATGACGTTTCTGAAGAAACACATGATGATCACAAAATAGAGAATGGTGTTCCTGAAGAAACACATGATGATGAAAATGTTCTGTCAGAACCACAAACTGACGAGAATCATGAAATCTCTATCAATTATATTAATACTGGAAAAATATGGAACCGAAAAGATATAGATGAAATTGATGATATATTTTCTTATAATGTGGCAATCGACATCATAAATGATAACGAAGATCATGAACCAAAATCTTTTGGTGAATGTAAAAATCGGCAGGATTGGATAAAATGGAAAGATGCCATCCAGGTTGAATTAAATTCGCTAAATAAACGTAATGTTTTTGGACCTATAGTCCTTACACCTGAAGGTGTAAAACCTGTTGGATACAAATGGGTTTTTATTCGAAAGCGAAATGAGAAAAATGAAATAGTAAGATATAAAGCTCGACTTGTTGCACAAGGTTTTTCTCAAAGGCCTGGAATTGATTATGAAGAAACGTATTCTCCTGTGATGGATGCAATTACGTTTCGGTATTTGATTAGCTTGGCGGTATCTGAAAATTTAGAAATACGTCTTATGGATGTTGTTACAGCTTACTTATATGGATCACTTGATAGTAATATATATATGAAAATCCCTAAAGGATTTAAGATGCCTGAAGCACAAAGTTCAAAACCCAGGGAATGTTATTCTGTGAAATTACAAAGATCATTATATGGGTTAAAGCAATCAGGTCGAATGTGGTATAATCGAATAAGTGATCACTTGATGAAAAAGGGATATGTAAATAATTCAATATGCCCTTGTGTTTTCATTAAGAAAACAACATCCGGATGCGTAATTATTGCTGTATATGTTGATGATTTAAACATCATTGGAACGAATAAAGAAATTCAAGAAGTTGTGTCATACTTGAAGGAAGAATTTGAAATGAAGGATCTTGGAAAAACCAAGTATTGTCTGGGTTTACAAATTGAACAAAAAGAATGTGGAATGTTTGTTCACCAGACAAATTATACAGAGAAGATCCTTAAACGTTTTAATATGGATAAAGCAAATCCTTTAAGTACTCCAATGGTTGTTAGATCATTAAACATAGAAAATGATCCATTCCGTCCATGTGAAGATGATGAAGATATTCTTGGTCCAGAAGTACCATATCTAAGTGTCATCGGTGCCCTTATGTACCTTACAAATTGTACAAGGCCTGATATATCTTTTGCCGTGAATCTGTTGGCAAGATTTAGCACATATCCAACAAAGAGACACTGGAACGGAATTAAACATATATTCCGTTATCTACGAGGAACGACAGACTTGGGACTTTTGTATTCAAAAGATGCTAATCCAAGTATAATTGGTTATGCTGATGCTGGATACTTATATGATCCACACAAGGCACGTTCCCAAACTGGATATGTATTTACTCGTGGAGGCACTGCAATATCTTGGCGTTCTCAGAAACAAACGCTCGTAACAACTTCATCAAATCATGCCGAGATTATTGCACTACATGAAGCAAGTCGTGAATGTGTGTGGTTAAAATCAATGACTCAACATATCCAAATTTTATGCGGATTATCATCTGATGAGAAGCCTGTGATACTATATGAAGATAATGCTGCATGTGTTGCTCAAATGAAAGAAGGATACATAAAAAGCGACAGAACTAAACATATTCCTCCTAAGTTCTTCGCATTCACTAAGGAGCTAGAGAAGAATAAATATATTGATGTTCGTCACATTCAATCAAGTGAAAACTCATCAGATCTCTTCACAAAGGCACTTCCTACGTCAATATTCAGAAAGCACATATATAATATTGGGATGCGCAATCTACGAAATTTGTGAAGAATTGTTCGTGTCAACATGAGGGGGAGTTTACGTGACTGCACTCTTTTTCCCTTACTATGGTTTTTATCCCAATGGGTTTTTCCTAGTAAGGTTTTTAACGAGGCAGTATAAAAACACGTAATGAAGACAATCATTATGATCATCATCACAAGGGGGAGTGTTGAAAAATATATTTAAAATGTGAGTATTGAATATTTGAATGTTGAATATTTGAATATTGAAAATAAGAGTTGTAAATATTGAAAATTAGTGTGTGATGATGTAGGTAATGATGTATTTTATTTTTGGATTATTTGTAAAGATTTCCTATAAATAGATCTCTCATTTGTGAAGAAAATCACAATTGAGTAGAGAGAAAAATATTATAAAGTGTGTAATTTGGTAAATTTTGAGAGTTTGAGATTTTTACTTTTTACCATAAATTTTTACTTTTTCACAACAAACGTGACATTGTGTTGAACTTAATCCATTCTCCATAAGTTGAAGACGATAACTAAACGATGATCAGCATCCTTCATGCACCAGGACTTGTTATTTCTCTTCCCTAAAACAGTAAAAGGGAACGAAAGATTAATCAGTGAGGTACGTGGGTGTTGAAAATTGTTCAAAATTATTAAAAATAGAAATGTCAAAAGACAAGTGTAAAGCAGAGGAGAGAATAGAATAGAATAGAATAGTAAAAAGAGAACAAACTATTCTATTTTTGTCTTTGTGACAAAATTCAAATGTCACGATGATTATATTTTGAATGTTGAAAAGGTATTATTTCAGTATCTACGAATAATGAAGAAAACATAAGACAACAAGCAACTAAATATTTCTATATCAAATCTCTCCAACAAACAATTATCAAACTAACTACTTTTCCAGTTATATCACGCGTAATGAGTGATTTCTTTCTCAAAAGATCACGTAGAATAGCGTCACCACATTATGATAATTAAGTATCATCAAACTAACTACTTTTGCAGATGTCCTAATAGATTATACCTAGCTAGCTGTAATCAATTTAGATAAAAATATAACTTGAGAGAAGTAAATTTAATATTGTTAAAATTTAGACACTCACAAACCTGATAAAGTTTTTTTGTGTCAAGTATGACTTAATTTGTCGTTGTAAATTAAAAAACATGTTAACGCTAGGGTAAAAAACTCATCTCATTGCAAGAACACTAAATGATCAAATGAAGCATATTATTTAGTAATATTTATTTAGCAGCATATATAAGAAATTGACCAAATGACTTAAAAACAGTGTTTGAAATTAGTTACACACAAACATTTCTCTCAATCATGTATCTCAATTGACACATAAAGAGTCTGAAAATATATCTATTCTAAAGGGGATAAAGAAGTTTTATATGAACTTAATATTTATTAATAATTTATTTTTATTCAATCCGTCTCATCTCCCTTCGTCTTCCCATTATTATCTATCATTAATATGGTAGAGAGTTTCATGAATTTGACTGCAATGTATAAATTTAAGAAATTAAAATTAAATTAAATAAATAATTATTTTGATTGAGTTAAATACACTATTAATGATCCTTTTAAACTAACATAAAAATGACCCAAATAACATAATGAATATGACGAATTGTAAAACAAAAAAATAGTAAAATAGTAAGCTCACAATTGAAAGTCATATATTTAATAGATAATATTATTAATAGATAATATATTATATATGGATATTTTTTTAGCATCATATATCGAAATTGACTAAATGCTTAAATATTTGCATTGAAATCACTTACATACAAGCATTTTCTCTCAATCATGTATCTATGTTGATACATAAGTAGTCTAAAAATATCTCTATTTTAAATGAGAAAAAAGATGTTTTATATGATCTTAATATTTATTAATAATTTAATTTTATTCAACCTCACTCATCTACATTCGTCTTATCATTATTACCTTAATATTCAGAATATTAACAATTTGTTAATTTATAACATTATTATAGTAGTTTTCAATGAATTTGATGTCAATGTATAATTAAAGTAATTAAATTTAAATTTAGAAGTAAAATTAAAATAATAAATACCTCAACTAAGTACTCTATTAATAATCCTATTTTAAACTAACGCAGAAAATAATTTAAAGAACCTCATGAGCATAACAAATTGTAAAATAAATGAAAAAGTTCTATTTTAAATGAGAAAAAGATGTTTTATATGATCTTAATATTTATTAATAATTTAATTTTATTCAACCCCACTCATCTACATTCGTCTTCCTATTATTACCTTAATATTCAGAATATTAACAATTTTTTAATTTATAACATTATTATAGTAATTTTCTATGAATTTGATGTCAATGTGTAATTAAAGTAATTAAATTTAAATTTAGAATTAAAATAATAAATACCTTAACTAAGTACTCTATTAATAATCCTATTAAACTAACATAGAAAATAATTTAAAGAACCTCATGAATATGACAAATTATAAAACAAACAAAATGGTAAAATAATAAGTTTACAAATGAAAATCATATATTTATAAATGTAAAATAGATGTTAGCAATATTATGTAACATGTAATTAAATTAAATTTAAAATTAAAATCAAATTAAATTAAATTTAAAAATAAAATCAAATTAATAATTATCTTGATTGAATTAAGTACACTATTAATGATCATATTAAACTAACATAGAAAATGACTTAAAGAACCTCATGAACACAACATATTGTAAAATAAATTAAAGGGTAAATCAAATTAATAATTATCTTGATTGAATTAAATATACTATTAATGATCATATTAAACTAACATAGAAAATGACTTAAAGAACCTCATGAACATAACAAATTGTAAAATAAATTAAAGGGTAAAATAGTAAAATAAATTAAAGGGTAAAATAATAAGCCCACAATTCAAAATCATATATTTATAACAGTAATAATAGAAATAGATTAGATATTAGATAGATATTAGACACACACACACACAAACGAGCAATATAAAATATTTTTCATTTTAATTTCAAGTTAACTGGATACAATGAATTTGGGACATGGATTTGTCGTCAAATTCATTCCAGGCAGTAGATCGAAATATGACCTCTAATAATTATGTAATTTAATTTCATGACAATGAGTCAATGATATTTTGCTATTTGTTTTGGTAATTAAAATGTAAGTCTGTTTATATAGTTTTACATCTTTATCTTTAACCATCTTATCTTAATATTTTAATGTGTATGAAGTAAGAATTACCCTTCACTTATAAAAAAAGTTTATTCCATAAATTATATTATTTTAAAAAAAACATTTTTTAAAGTAAATTTCTTAGTCCAAACGATTGTGTTTGATTTGAATCAAAACCTAAGACACAATGCGTGTTAGCGCCTTTGGGATCCTATTTATTTGGACACCAAGTAGCGCCAAAATATGCTTTTGGAGATTCGAATCTCTTAATTAACGATGTCATTATGTTAATAAGTTAACTTTTAGGGTCAAAATTGGTAATATAAGCTAAATCAACCCAAACAAATTTTATTTATATAACGTGACAATCTTAATTTTTTGTTACAAAAACTCTTGTGTGAGTGTTTAACGAATCAACAATGAGACGGATCTACGACCCGATTCAACTAAGATAGCAACGAGTCAAGTTCAAGGCTGATTTGGCCAAACTCGAGACCCGATCAGCCAAAGTTGGGTTTTTAACACAAGGAAGAGTTTCATTCTGGTCCAATGTCATCCCTAGATCCAACTTATAGAAAAAAATTATATTTAATACACAAAATATTACTTTTAATTATATATGAATCGAATCGACCGTTTTCACGGATATAGAATTGTGACCATCTCACAATATATCTATATATTTTTTACATTATTGTGTACGTGTATGTCCGAATTTTGGTTTAAATAAACCTTGTCTTGCAAATCGCAATCTAACCCATAATTCGCAATTGTGATTCATGGTTTTCTCTCCCTCTCTCTCATCATGGTCTTGTTGTTTGGTAACGTTTACGCAACTCAATTCAAGTCAACTCATAATCTATACCCTTTATTTATATATTTAATAAATTTTACTCGACATACTCTTTCAAAAAGTCCACTCATACCATTATTCAATAAATTGGACGACTTCAAGATTAATAAGATCTTGACTTTAAATCTCACCTAAAATATAAATATAATGTGAAACCACGTGTTCTATATGCTTGATTACATCATATATTTAAGGAAGATCTCATGAACAAAATAAGCTGTGAAACGATAAAATATCAGGTAATATGATCACCACCACAATCATTTAAGCGGTATCACATTGAAAATTAGAAAATACAAATATTCGAAGAAAAGACCCTAAATCGTTCGTAATTAGTACTTCTTTTCATGAAGAAGAAGCATGTCAACTTCAGCACATATTGGGAACTTTAATTTGTAATTAGAAGTCAGAATTAGGCAATTTAGAGGTAGGGTTTGGCAACACATATACCACTTTATTAAACACAACATATACTTGGATCTAGCTACTTTAATCGTTCCTTCCTTGCCATGGCATATCGATTAAATCAACTATACATGCTTCACCACAAAAAAACATTGGGTTTAGCGATGATTTTATATTTCATGTGAAGTAACGTAGATCACAAAGTAAGGGTTCACTTTAATTGAAAGAGAAGTCATATATGCATATGCCATTTAGCATTTGATAGTATATTTTACTAGGAACTTAAAAAAAACAAAAAACAAAAAACAAAAAACAAAAATGATTTAGTTGACAATCTCAATTCTGATGTTGCATTTGGATGGAATGATTTGAAATTTTAACTCCGAATGCTATGTTTCCTTCGTGGAAACTAGAAACTGTGGACTACCTATTTTTCTACATCTTTTTCAAATGTACATTTCGACGAAAACAATTGTAACTATGCTATATATGATTTAAGATCAAGCTTGAAGCCTTGTCTGCCAAACCTATTGACATCCCTAGTGTTGACTGTTGATAGATACACATCTATGATAATCGATGCTCATCTCTGGTTGCTACTTGATTCGGCTAGCAAGAAACCGATAATGATTTACGAAATACGTAAGTTGTTTATTATATCAAAACATATCCATCCGACATTATATGCTTCAGTGATTTATATGATGGCCAAATTGCATATTTTCTTGAATTTCAGCTATATTAGAAACCGTCATATAATAGATGCAAAAATATGGACGGAAGCTATTTCCAGATTTTTTCAGTTTAATTAATTACTCGAGCTACAAGTATTTCCTAGCAACAAATGGCAGTGAGACAAATTAGCAGCACAAAAATCTCAACTTTACCGAGTCATCAAGGGACTCGAGAAGTCTCAAATGTAATTGCAGCGGCAGGGTTCACATTTTTTAAGTCTACCAGTATAATTTCTCTATGGCGACGCAACTATTGGCTTCAGGTCATTATGATGAACTTCTCACACATTAAGAAAATCAGCGGCACCCTTATGGTTCTACCAAAAACTAAAACCCTTTCCTGATTTATTTTGTAAAAATAAATACTAATTTACTTATAATTTATATCTATTGACGCAAAGAGTATGATTATCAAACAAGCTAATATAAAAACATTGCATAAACTTTTCCGAATGAAAAAGACACATAAGTTACGAAAAAAAATCATCACTCTCACTATGACAATAACAAAAAAACTAATATAAAAAAATTTATATTTAAGTTGATTTAATATTGGAACATCAGTGATCGAGACACACACATTACGTGCATATCATAATCTTAAATGGATACTAAATTTTGATTGTACGTAGAATATTTTTTTAAAATATTTATTTAATTATGATGTTTTATATGATTTAGCATTATAATTTTTATAGTCGAAAATGGATTAATGATAGATGAAAGCGAAACATAATCGAACCACAAAAAAATTTGTAATGCTACAAGTCATAATTCAAGTTACGTACTATTATCCTAAACGAGCGAAGTTGTAAACGTTAAGCTAATAATCCCAGATTTTTTAAATCCATTGAACGAGTATTTCCACTAGATGGTTTTTAAAATTATGATCCCTTTATTACAATCGTTTGTCTCATAAGCGAATCGATGAATATATATATAATTTAAAAAAAGTTTTTATTTGTAAATATAATAATTATAAATGAATTAAACGAAAAAGGATAAAGAAAACAGATGAGCATGATTTGGAGGACTGATGGTACAGCCAAACATCCCCTCCCCTCTCGTATCAACTTTCTTGGCGCTTGACTTGAGTGCGAACCGTCGGACGCCGTCTTACGACGAATCTAAAGAGATTCCCCTCTCTCTCGCCGCATCGCCACCTCTTTCCTTCTATTCCTCCACTCCGGTACGCACTTTACCAACGCATATATAGGAGGTATTCATGTATGGTTTGTTCGGTTTGATTTCGATTAGGAAGCTCCTAAATTTGTAGAAGCTAATTTTTATTTCAATTTGGAAACGAAATATAGCCCGTATGGTATTTTTTTAGTCTTGATTCTGAATTATGAATCTGACTTGTTTGCTTTATTCATTCAATTTAGGGTAAATGATTCATAATTTCATTATTTTTTCAATTATATATACTGAAGGTGTATGTGTGAAAAGCTTCATTTGGTTCGAGTTTTGTTTAGCCTAAATATTGAAAACCCACCAACTATAAAGGCTTGCAGAATATGAGAAGACCCAATGAACAAGCCCATAGAGTGTCAGTTGAAGACCATGATGGGGGAGTTGGTCCACGATCCACGTTGAACGATCGTGGAAAATGGCCAAACCGCTTAGGGAAGTTGGACAAAAAGAGAACGAAAGAATCAGAAAAAACCCCGACAAAACCAACACAAAAATCTACGATACGATTCAACTAAGATAGCAACGAGTCAAGTTCGAGGCTGGTTTGGCTAAACTCGAGACCCGATTAGCCACGGGTGGGTTTAATATGAGGAAGAGTTTCAACCTGATTCATTGTCATCCTTAAATCACACTAATGAAAAATATTATATTTTATAAAAAAAAACATTACTTTTAATTATATGTATAGATAGAATTGACCGTTCTTACCGTAAATTATTGTGTACGTGTATGGCACTGAGAATTTTAGTTTAAATAAAGTTTGTCTTGCAAATTACAATCTAACCAATAATTCTCTATTGTGATTTAAAACCGTGATTTTCTCTCTCTCTCTCTCTCATCAAGGTCCTCTTGTTTGGTCACGTTTACGCAACTCAATTCAGGTCAACTCATAATCTATGCCTTTCATATTTTTATATATTTCATAAAATTTACTCAACGTATTCTTTCAAAAAGTCCACTCATACCATTATTCAATAAATTGGACCGACCTCACGACTAACGAGATCTTGAGTTCAAATATCACTTAAAATATAAAGATGATGTGAAATCATGTGTTCTACATGTTTGATTACGTCATTTATTTAAGAAAGATATCATGAACAAAATAAGCTGTAAACCGATAAAATATTAGTTAATACGATCACCACCACCATCGTTTAGGCGATATCACATTGAAAATTAGAAAATCCAAATATTCGAAGAAAGAGACCTTAAATCGTTAGTAATTAGTACTTCTTCTCATGAAGAAGAAGGAGGTCAACTTCAGCACATATTGGGAGTTTAATTTGTAATTAGAAGTCAGAAGTAGGCAATTTAGAGGTAGGGTTTGACAACATAGCTACCACTTTATTAAACACGTCATATACTTAGATGTAGCTACTTTAAGAGTTCCTTCCTTTGCCATGGCATATCGATTAAATTAATGATCCATCCTTTACCATAAAAAAACATTGGGTTTAGCGATGATTTTATATTCCATCACTAAATCTAGTGATCCACCGTCATTGATTTATTGCGACGATATTACTAAAAAAGTCGTCAACTTCACGATAATATACAAAAAACCGTCGTTAATCTAACGACGATGTTCATGGTAAGAACCGTCGCAATTAGCGACACTATTATGAAAATAAAACCGGCTTATATTAAACTATTGTGAAAGGTTTAATGACCGTTTGAATTAAAATCATCGTTATTTATCGACTTTTAATTAAAAATCATCGCAGAATTAGAGATGAAATTTAATAAACCGTCAGCTAATTTTGTGCTTTTTTTTAATAACTAAATTGTCGTTATTAATAAATTTTTTCTAAATTAATTATTTTTTTATTAAAATATTTTAAAATAATTGATCTATATTTAATGCTAAAATATAGATTGTGACGGTTTTTTACTAAATCCGTCATTAAGTATCGGAGATTTTAAGAAATCCTTCACAAAATTTCGTATAAAATTAAAAATTTGAATTTTCTACGTAAACAAACAATTAAATTCTGTCACTATTTATAGACGAAAATTATATCTTGAAGAAAAGTTATGCCTATTTATAGAATACAAGTACAGGAATTTAGAAGAAGTTAGGTGTATTTTATTTTTTTTAAAAAAAAAATCAATGAAAATAATTTAAAAATTTATCGTATTTTCATATGCTTATGACTTAATTTCACCCAAAGAAGATAGGAGATGATGTTAATTCTTTAGGAATTAAAAACATTTATAAAAATAATGCATGATTGCCCACCATATATAACTCCAATTTTAAACTTATTTTTATGTAATTAATTGTTAGAATTAGTAAGTATATGTGTGTGAATAATTATTTAAAATTATTGATGTGACGTAATGAATATATTAAAACTTAAATAAATTATTATATTGAAAATATTTATATCATTTGAGATATTTCTTTACCATTGCATTTTATATTTTGGTTTCAAAATTTAAAAAATAAATATAAATATTAAACATGACATTGTGTTGAACTTAATCCATTCTCCATAAGTTGAAGACTATGATCATCATCCTTCATGCACTTGACTTTTTATTTCTCTTCCCTAAAACAGAAAAAGGATGGTGTACGAAAGATTAATCAGTGAGGTACGTGGGTGTTGAAAATTGTTCAAAATTATTAAAAATAGAAATGTCAAAAGACAAGTGTAAAAAGAGAAAAAAACAGATGAGAGAATAGAATTAATAGTAAAAAGAGAACGTACTATTCTATTCTATTTTTGTCTTTCTTCAAAAGTTTGTGACAAAATTCAAATGTCACGATGATTATATTTTGAATGCTGAAAAGGTATTATTTCAGTATCTACGAATAATGAAGAAAACACAAGACAACAAGCAACTAAATATTTCTATATCAAATCTCTCCAACTATCAAATTTTTGAAATATAATTTTCATGTTATGTGGTATTTTCAGTTTTGTTATACGAAGAATCCCACGAACTATCTGCATTGGAAAACTCGATCCCAATTTTATAGAGGTATGGCTTTAAGGGCAACAGATTATTTTTGTGGTTCAAGACATTATCTACTTTATATAATTTTTTTTAAATTTTGTGTGTGTGTTAAATGTTAGAGTTTTTCTCAACAAAATCATATTTCAACACATCTATGAACATGAGAAACAATACGCGGAAGCGGATTGAAATTTACCTCCGTCTATCGAATAATTTGTAAGTATTTTGTTTTCTTCGGACTGAAGCCTTCTAAGCACTCTAATTCTCCGTAGATTGTGTATTTTTGTTCTTACGAGGTGTGTGATTAATGACCTCAATCACTGCTATTTATAGTCATTTCTCATACAATCAATGAGTTGATCGAGAGATCGAGAGTCAAAAGAAGAGGTGCATGTATTGTCAAAAAATGCAGGGTTCTGGTCGTCGTTATTTCCTGTACGTTTGTTCTTCTTTTGATTTTATCTTACATTAAATGCTTGAAAATTCCCAAGGTGATTGGATTTCAAGGTTAAAGCCATGGAGACGGCCATGCTTTACTTTCTTTGAAGAACAAGGCTAACTCCATATTTCTAAATCTCTCCAAAATTCTCAAAAATAAAAATGAGAAAACACTAGCATCGTGATATTGACACTAATCCTAGATAACAAACACGATATGATACGATGTCAAAAACACGTATAAAATGGGACGAAAGAAAACACAAAAATGGCCACGTAAAATTTACCCAACAAACTCAGGAAATAAGACAGACAGATTACCATAGGGATAATTTAGCAAGAAGTAAAAAAAAAAAAATTGGTTTTCGAAGCCATACCTTTTCATACCACGCAATTTCTCATTCCTTTCCCTAGAAAAAATAATTTAGAAACATTGAGTTGGCTTTACTTATATATAAGACAAAAAAAAAAAAAATGACTAGCAAAACATTGATGGAAATAAATATATCACGCGTAATGGGTTTCGGACCACATTATGAGAACTAAGTATCATCAAACTAACTACTTTTGCAGAGGTCCTAATAGAATATTATACCTAGCTAGCTGTAATTAATTAATTTAGATAAAAATATAATTTGAGAGAATTGAAGTAAAATTAATATTATTAAAATTTAGACACTCACAAACCTGATAAAGTCTTTTGTGTCAAGTATGACTTAATTTGTCGCTGTAAATTAAAAAAAGATCACTTTATTAGAATTCGTCAAGCAGATAATAATATAAGAAAGATTACCTACCTACCTCACGAATTCATAAAGAACAGTGCACATTACGGAAATCTGGCAACCGAACACAACCACTGAAACACGTAAAAAAATAAAATTTAAATTCCAAGGAAAAAGTAACATTGCAAAAAAATTATGACAAAGAAAATGATCTACTGTTTAAATCAAACATCCATATCATTGTTAATTAAGAGAATTAGTTAATGTGCATCCTTCTCATATAAAAAAAGAGAAAAGGGAACGGAATTTATCTTACCAGTAAGATAAGGAAGTTGATAATCCTCATCAACTCTAAAAACACAAGATCAGCCATCAAAACTATTTCGAAAATAATAATAATAAATACAACATGCATAAATTAGCGTCGTCGATCAGGGGCACGGCCATTATATTTCCTCGCGCCTTGTCTGTTTCGTGATAGAATCCTACGAGCACAAGTCCTGAAAACAGATGATCAATTAGTTGTTGTTGTTGTTGTTGTTGTTGTTGTTGAGAGGGAAGAAGACTATGAAAATTTATAAGAATCTATTGACATCCAAAATAAACTTTCATGCATGGAGTTTTAAAAAATTATATGACATTCAAACTCAGTTTTAAATACTCTGTAAAATTTAATAGGTATTCAAATTTTCATTTGACTTTTAATAATTTCATGAAAGCCATCAATGTACAAACACCCTCTTAATGACTCCGACACACACACACACGTATTAAACTATAAAAACATACAAAATATATCTCCTTCTCAAATTACGAAAACATTCTATTTTAATTGATAAAAAAACATAAAAACCTATTTTAATAAACATGTATCTTATACAGAACTATCATATCTTAATAAATTATATTTTTATCTTTATCTATATTTTTAAATATTAAAATAATTATATCATCATAAAATAAAATAAAAAATTATTATCAGAAAACATTTTTAAATTTTAACATGATCAATAAATTTTGAGTTATTTATCAAAAACTATTATTTTTTACGTAAATCGATAAAAATAAAGTGGGTGAAAATCATTTGAAGATAATAAAATAAATTAGAATCCCGGTTTCTACGATAAAATACAATCATTATCATTAATTGTTATAATTTTTGAGAAAATCCGGTTTGTGATGCATTGCTATCGCTTGAATTTCCCTACATTATTGGATTTTCTCAATCGCAGACAACACAAAATCCATTTACTTGGGGAAAAAAAATATTTATCTCAATTTTATAAGAAACTTTTATACATATATTTTTCATTTTCACAATATGGCTAATATATCTAGGTTTTTTATGGACTCGATACACCTTATGTGCATGTAGGCCACCCCATGTTGAACAACATGCATTGTATATCAACAAAACTAGTAAGTTCGATTTCCAAGTAATTAGTAAAAACCAAAAGCCAGATAATCTTGAATGGGGAAGTCTCAGTGATCGCGTGGGATATTTAGTTCAAGTAAATCCTCACTCCGATCGTATGATTCCTCATATTCTTCCACCCTGTATGTCGGCCTTCTCTTTCCACAACCCAACATAGTAATCCATATACTGGACAAAGAACCCATTTACTATATTAAAAATCTATGATATAGTGTGATCCATTACAGCTGGACTATGTTAGTATGATATAAACAAATACTAAAACTTCGAGGCAGTTTCCATTCAGTATACCTTTTGCTTTAAGAAGCTCTACTTTCATTAGCTTCTGATTTTCCGGCCGCCTTGTTCCCCGCTGCTCCGCCGTGCCTGGATTTATGTCATCATCTTGTGGGTTAGGTTTTCCATTTTTAGCAAGTTTTTTTTCTGGAATATCAGTTTCAAGATTTTTTTGGGACCTGGAATATCAGTTTCAAGATTTTTTGGGACCTGAATCACGCATAACCTCAGCCACTGACAGGCGAGGAATGGCCTTGTTTGAAGACATGCTAGGGCGTCCTTCAATATAGAAAGAACCTCTATTTGACGACCTCACAGCAAATGATTGCAAGGATAATGAACTTCCAAAGGTCTTGTTTTCATCTTCCTTCATATGGTTAAAGGAAGAAACAGATGAAATATCATCCCGTGAGCTTTCATAGCCTTCCTCAACTTCATCAAAAACCTCATTCACTTTAGCCTACAAAGAAATTCCACTTCACAATCTCAACCTCGTCTTTGTCGCACCACTGACAAACTCACAACTACCATAAAGGAACTATGTTAAACAATTAATCTAAAGGTACTGAATCAGCTGCAGACGACAAAACTTTACCCAGTCAGTATCGGCATCCATTTCTTTCCAGTATACATCCAAGAGGATAGTAGACACAGGAACATTTCCTAAAAGACCATTTCAGAAAACAAATTAAAAATCATGTAACTAAAAAGTTTGTAATTTTCCTTTTCAATTAACGGAAAAGGAAAGTCATCCAAAAACATAGTTGGGTAGACCCCCACATGAAGATGAGAAACCAATGACGATTTACATGGAAATACAGGCACTAACACATTCGGTGTGGCAGGATAGGGAGAAGAATACTAAGTCGAGGCAAGATTTTGTGGCATGAGTCAACGGTGTCATTCTGTTTAGCTTAGCACTCTCCAGTTTATCGGTTAAGATCTTTATAGTTTCTACTCCTGAGGTAAAATGCCTTAAAAGCTGAACCAGTAGATTCACTAGATTGCTTGGAAGAAAATGTGCACGATACAACACAACTTGACCAACGTTAGATAGATAAGGTAGGTGGGTTTGCCTTCATTAACTCATTCTCCACCCATATACAAAGAGTTAATTGAAGAGATAAGATTCGACAACATAAGGATAACATTTATTTTTCAATTATCCAACTTAATTGACTGTTTAGTTAAATAAACACTACATTAGCTCGAGCAGACGAACCGCTTTGGGAGATAAGACATAATGGGTCCTAAAATAAACGCAATAGGATATCTGACTCATGATACATGTAAAGTAGAGAAAACGAAGAAAAAGAAATATAGGGTGCCCAAAGAAAATAATAGCCGTTAGTTTCACAAACAAAATAAAGAGACTGTGTTGGAGCAAATTTACCATCGCCGAGACCTTCGTCATGATGCAAGCCATTGTTTTTCTGGGTAACCCATATCTGTAATGGTATTCTAGTTTCCTGTAAAGTTGTTGAGTCGCAAGAATTAATGTAAATAGATGCACCTTGGTCAAAATAAATGAAACAGCCTTTAACAATCAGAAACAAACAATACTTATTCAATTATAAGATACTTGTATAAAGCAGCATTTACAAAAATTACACGCTCATCTTTGCTAAGGAAAATCAAAGTGAAAATTAATGAAATACAAGCCGAATCAGACAACGTAGTCGCAATTGGAAAAAAATTCTAAAAACTTAAAACACACGGCGAGATACCTAATAATGAGTTACAAAATACAATAATCTGTTTTTCCTACATTTGTACAGTTTGTCGAAAAGTAGAAGATAAGCTGAAAGAAATTATTGTCTGTAAATGAAGCAAAAGGGTTATTGCATCCAAGTAAGAGCGAGGCAGAATTTCCTGTTAGAAACAGCGCACAGGAAACTTAACAGTGAGCCTCGTGCCCAATATCATGCAAGAATTTTACGAGCAACAAAAGCGTGGAACTATTCTAGAAATAAACTAATCCCTTTAACAAAGAACAAAACACAGAAATAAATATACCATTTCAGAAAAGTATTGTATTGACTCTCCATGAAAGTGCCCGTTATCTAAAATTATATATTGTCCAGATAATGTACTCCTAACATAGTACAGATAACGGATAGTTGTTCCTCTATAGGATGGAGGCGTAATGCTCGGTAAAAGGGTGCGCACCATATCTGCAACCACGAAACATTTTAAATTCAACAAAAGCTAGAACCACATGAGAAATGAAAACCCTGGGAATGTAGATGAAAAAGAAAGAGCAACATTCAGTAAAGTTCACTCGTGCTTACAAGTTTTAGCGGCCCCACTGGAAAGGATTTGATTTGAAACTAAAGTCGAAGTGGAGCAATCCATGAAAACGTACTCACCTGAGATTCGAGAAGGACATGACACAAAATTACAGTCTAGCTCATCATGCAGGAAGTCTTAGCCCTTCTTTATTGTGTTCTTTACACAATTAGTTTCCCATAGATATCCCGCTAGCTTTTTTTCGTTTGAAAATGGAAAATGGAGAATATTATATTGTAAGGGGAAGGAACCTCGTCCAGTGATTGTTAGCTTACAACCTGCAGACGTATGATTCAGAAATGTCCAATATAAATATGGAGGATGATACTTGCAACTATGTCACCACAACTCAATAAATCTGGACGTCAACTGTAATTGTAAGTAGCCTACTGCAACTACTTATAAATGCAATGACGTGTTCTTAATCCTAATCACACATCTCATAAAAAAAATTAAAAATGCCAATAGAAGATGAAAACATACCATTGAGTAAATATTTCTTGATCAGGAAAATAATGTGGGGAGGGAACCTCTATCGTTTCGTCACTCTGGTTTTAAGAACAGCACTGATAATAATTAACTTGAAATAAAATTATATCTCCATGGATTGAAATCTTGCATAAATCACAAATGATCGAGACCATTACACCTTCAGCTTTAAGGATTCAGAACGACAGAACCAGTGTCACCTAATCTTATTTTAGTATAAAAAATATCCTGCTCTCAATCATACTGTGAATATTACTTTTCCCAGTAGTCTTGTCGATGGAAACTTACGTTCTATAGTTAATCACCACTCAATCATTCAAAATTGGCGACACCCAGGCCAACAAGAAACGACATTGCAAAAATTTCAATGAAAATGAGGCTACATGAGACGATAAAATAAATCAAAAAATTTAGAAGTACCACGGCGCTGCTTAGAGCCATGAGTAGGCTTGGGAGTGCTGAACCACTGAGTATCCAATTTCTCGATCCCTTTAATCTAAAACCTGAGCTTTTCGATCAAAAGAGACCATAAATTAGTTTGGTTTTTGATCTCAATAGTGATGGTGACCAGATCACCGGGTGTGTAAACTTGTCTATCGGCCTCCAATTTCAGCAGCGGCAGATGCAGATCATATTTATCGGAAGTTTCTCCAGCGGAACATGAGTCTGACGCAAATCCTAAGAATGAGAACCTCCGGGAGGGTTTGTTCGCTTGCATTTTTGGAGGAAAAATTCAGAGAATCTGATAGACGCCGGTGAAGAATGAAGATCTTGTTCTGTCGAGTGTCTCGCTTGTGCAAGGAGAGCTGGTGAGTAAGCGCTATGGGCTTACACTTGGATTAATGTTTCCATTTTTGTCCAAAAACATATGTGGGCCGGCCAATTGACTCACTGGCCCAGTCACTGCTGAATTGCTCCTTCAAAAAATAAATTTCAAGTTTCAGCAACATAACAATATTTCGATAGTAGATAAAAAACTATAATTTGTCTGAACTGCTAATGTTGAGGTTTCTAGATTTGTTGGTCTCAGGTTTGAATCCCTCGGATAATTTTTCTAATTTATTTAGATAGATTTAATTCTTTATTTATAATATCTTTGTCCGAGATAAGCAAGTTTCACGCTCAAGTCTCATCAGTAGTACACACAAGTTACATTATATCTATGTAGTTCGAACAATATCATAGTTGTATTCTAAAAAAAACGATAATTCAATTATCATTCTCACTCACGATCGATGTCATAATTGGTAGAGTAGATAAACTTTCAGTCAATATCCAATGATTATACGATCGATTCTCTTTATCAACATTTTTTTTAAACAATTCTATCACACATAATTTATCTAGTGTGATGTACTTGACTAGCTCAGTTCGCAGACTGCTATATTAGCCCAATTTACCTAGTGTGAATCCAATGATTTTCACGCCGACAAAAATATCTCCGTTTAATTTTATTATGTTTAGTCATATTTATTACGATTCTAACAATTTAAATTGTGCGTGTAATTATTATTAAAAACAAAAAGTTAGTTAACTTACCGACCAAAACTCCACAACTTCATAAACAAGGTTTGTTTCAACCTACCCGTGCAGGCACTGCTTGCACGGTGATCCGGGCCCACCTCCCTGTAAAAAAAAAAAAAAAATTGGCAAAGAAAACTCTGGAAAGAAATTATGAATAATCAATCTTCAGGAGGATCATCTTCCAAGCCCTCAACATCAGTTCTTCCCTACCAGACCCCAAGACTTCGAGACCATTACAATCTCGGCAAGAAACTGGGCCAGGGCCAGTTTGGCACCACCTACCATTACACAGAAAAGGCCACCGGAATCGAGTACGCCTGCAAATCGACCCCGAAACGCAAGCTTCAATGCCAGGAAGATTACGACGACGTGTGGCGCGAGATTCAGATAATGCACCATCTTTCCGAGCAGGCGAATGTGGTGAGGATAAAAGGGACTTATGAGGACAATGTGTTCGTGCATTTGTGATGGAGCTGTGCGGCGGTGGCGAGCTCTTTGATCGGATTGTGCAGAAGGGGCATTACAGCGAGTAGAAGGCGGCGCAGCTGATGAAGACGATAGTCGGGGTGGTGGAGGCTTGCCATTCGCTTGGGGTGATGCATAGAGATCTGAAACCGGAGAATTTTCTGTTCGATACGCCCGATGAGGATGCTAAGCTTAAGGCCACGGATTTCGGGTTGTCTGTTTTTTACAAGCCTGGTACGATGATTCTAGGAATTCATTTCCATTATTTTATTTTTCCCACGATGTTGATGATATTATAGTGTGTTGAAATCTGCGTTGTGTGGTTTGCATATATTTTATTTTTTCAGGGCAATATCTATCCGATGTCGTTGGAAGTCCTTACTACGTCGCTCCTGAAGTATTGCATAAACATTATGGACCCGAAATCGACGTCTGGATCGCTGGTGTGATCCTATATATATTGTTATGCGGGGCTCCACCTTTCTGGGGAGGTATACAATCATTTAAAATTTCTATCATATCATTCTTTGATTATATTTTCTAACTTTTATATCACATTTGCTAAAATTTTAAAACTTTGCATAAACGGATAATCGAATATTCAAACAGATATTGAGAGGTAAAATAGACTTTGAATCAGAGCCATGGCCTCAGGATTTCAGAGAGTTCAAAGGATCTGATAAGAAGAATGCTTGGAAGAGATCCAAGAAGCCGAATTACTGCTGATGAAGTCCGATGTGAGTCATTTGTTAAACAGTTTTTTCTTTTCAATGGCTGCAAATGCAATCGAGCTCAAGATTCGAGTTCAGCAAGATCAAACGTTTTAGCATTAATTGAGCTCAAGTTTGGACAAGTGAGTGGCTAAAATGACTGATTCTTTCTTTAAAAATTATGTCAAGATAAGAACTTTATGCAATAAGCAAATGAGGAGCAGAATAACATTTCCATTATGTTTTAAAAGTATTCAATAAGTTATATCTAAGCGAAAATTAATATGTCACTCGAGTTAAAATTGATTTTATGGCTAACGAACTACTCAAGCTTGAGCCTGTGCCGCTGACATATCCACATATCGAATGGTAACAATTGCATTTTGGGTTTTTAACAGGCCATCCTTGGATTGTGGATGACAAAGTTGCACCAGACAAACCTCTGGGATCAGCTGTTCTGTCGAGGCTAAAGCAATTCTCCGCTATGAACAAACTAAAGAAGATGGCTTTACGTGTAATGTTTCAATCTGTTTCATTCACAAAAAGAGAAAGTAACAACAATAAATGGAGCTTTTGTGTGTGTATATATATATATATATATATATAACTAGTTTATATTTTTGGTTCAGGTTATAGCAGAAAGGCTATCAGAAGAAGAAATTGGTGGGCTAAGACAGTTGTTCAAAATGATCGATACAGACAACAGCGGTTCAATAACGTTTGATGAATTGAAACAAGGTCTGAAAAGAGTAGGCTCTGAACTCATGGAATCTGAGATCAAAGCCCTCATGAATGCGGTAGGTGTAAGACAAAGTTTCATTTTACCGAGAATTCAAACACACATTTAAATGTTGATATCAGATGATTAAATAAGCAGTACCCAATTGTTTCAGTGTTTCGATATTTGTATTGGAACTCAGTTTTACATGAAAAATGAAGGGGACTTTAATTTGGTCCAGACTGATATTGACAATAGTGGAACAATAGACTATGGCGAGTTCCTTGCGGCGACATTGCATTTGAACAAAATGGACAGGGAAGAGAATCTGCTTGCTGCATTCTCTTTCTTTGACAAAGATGGGAGTGGATACATAACCATCGATGAGATTCAACAGGCTTGCAAAGATTTCGGCCTAGGCGATGTTCACCTAGGCGACATGATTCAAGAAATCGACATAGACAATGTAACTTTTCTTTGATCGCCCTACAAGCCTGTTTTATTTATTTATTTTGTCCTGGTTTGTTTTAACTGGTGTACCAGTTTGTTTACAAAATTTTTGTGATATCGGGAGTGAACAGGATGGACGGATTGACTATGGAGAATTCGCGACGAAGGGCGATGCAGGTAAAGGGGGGAGAACAATGAGAGGCAATTTGAACTTCAATTTGGCGGAAGCTTTGGAAGGTAAAACCAAAGCCATGGTAGAAGATTAAATACAGAAGATAGTTTGTATTAGTTTTTTTTTTTTTTTTTTCAATTTTTTTATAAACAAGAAAAGAAATCACACAAGCAAACGAACTAACGACAAGGAGATATAAGAGAACGAATTTATTAGATTTTTATATTTTATCTTTTTTATTGTGTATATAATGAATTATTGTAATTTTTTACATATATTTTGTCCCAAAATTTTCCCATGGCCAAACACCAATTTTCATGGTAAGTTGATGGAACGAGTCAAGCTACTAAGAGCATTTTGGCCAAAATTCGACTCGAACTTGATTTTACCAAGCACGAGTCGAGTTCATGTAGATTGACTTTTCATTCTAGTCGAGTTTGAGTTTTAACTGTTTCTATTCGAGTAGCTCGCGACCTACTAGAATAATTACATAGCATTAAATTTCAAGTTCGAGCTCGATTCGTGAAAATATTGAGTATTCAAAAAACTCAAAAATGTTTGTAGCATAATTTTATGGTTTAAAATTTATATTTATTTGGACAAAAATACATATTATATTTTAAAAAATATAATTTAAATGTATTTTTGTCCAAATAAATATAAATTTTAAACTATAAAATTATGCTACAAACATTTTTTAGTTTTTTGAATACTCAATATTTTCACGAATCGAGCTCGAACTTGAAATTTAATGCTCAATCAATTTCGAATCGAGTTCGAACATACAAAATTTAAATCGAATCGAGCTCGAATAACGTCATACTTGTACACGAGTGGAGCACCCCTAGTTGCAACTAACACATGTATCCGATCAAAAGAAAAAATCAGATTGCGATGTTATTACAATAGTTAATTAAAGTTTGTCGAGGCAAGATGTTGTTAGATATATTTTTAAATTAAATTTATTTAATATTTAGTTATATGACCTAATATTCAGATATATTATTTTATAATAATTTAATTGAAAATTCACATGAATGTTTTATCTTTGTAAAGATAAAAAGTCCATATTAGGATCTGTTTTTATCATATTTA
Organism: Primulina tabacum; assembly: GCF_025594145.1. Classification (NCBI taxonomy): domain Eukaryota; kingdom Viridiplantae; phylum Streptophyta; class Magnoliopsida; order Lamiales; family Gesneriaceae; genus Primulina; species Primulina tabacum. The sequence continues at coordinate 153,641 of NW_027459727.1, read as the reverse complement.
TAAGTTTAGGAGGTGTGAATTGTAATTATACCAAAAAGTAAAATATATAATGGTGACTGTATAATACCAATTTTTTTTAAAAAATCAATTGTTTAATTTATGAGACGATATGATATAAAATAATAAAATAATAATTTATACTTTATTTTTTTAATCAAAATATGTCGAAACAAAGTTGTGCGCGAATGTATGTTTCATTTTTGATAGATGAGTTAAAAATAAATTAAAAATAAAAATAATAAATATAATACATATTTTATATATAAAACAAAATATAATAACCCAAATAAAATATAAATATCCAACTTCCTCATAATAATAACGAACATTTAAGCCCAAGGGTAAACGTGTAATTTTGATGCGGTAACGGATAGGATAACGAACCCCTGAGAGCAATGGGGCAACAGCAGAGCGAACCCATTCCAGCTTCCATAGCTCAATTCTTCACTCAACAATGGCGGCCTTTTCGTTCTGTTCCTCCCTCGCACCCAATCTCTCTCTAAATCAAAACCCAGCAACATTTTATCTTTCTAGAACCAGCATTTCGTTCCTTTCTCATTCCCTTTCGTCTCTGAAGCTCAACTCTAAACAGGCCGCGTTGTCTTTCATACCCAAATCATCTGAAACAGAGGCCGCGCTTTCTTTGACTGAGCTGGATACCGATAAGCCCGATCCGGAAGAAGAGCCCGTTGCTCAGACTGTGGAGCCCAAGCGCGAGGAAGTGTTTGCGGTTGTTATGGTAATTCGGCTTGTTTTCATTTGTATAGTGCGAGTGTGTGCATATATATTGGTAATAATTGTAGAAATCTGGTTGTTCATGGAGAAATTTACAGTGATCTATGATATAGACCAAGGTTTTTTTTTTGGGTTTGTGTGATTGTAATATAAATATTGATGTGTGTAACTGAGCTTTTCAAGGACCACATCAAAGTTCGGATATTTATCACGATGGCAAACCATTCCAGCCTTCCTCAATCCATCGTCTGTTTGTACTCATTTTCATGATCAATGTCTGCCTAGACTTGTCTGTTGTGGGTTTTTGTCATTTTAATTTGGCTAAATGTGTGTGTTTTGGATTCTGCTTCTTTCACTTGTCTTCTGGGTTTCTTTAGTCATGGACGTCTGGATTCTGTGGTTAACATTCTTACAGTGACCACAACTACCATTTGCATATCTCAGATGTAACTTCATTTTTCTGATTAATTATTTTTCTATTATATGTTTCAAATAAGGTTGATAATGCGTGTTCGGGACGTAGACGCTAAATTTTATTATGTTTTATTTTCTTTTGTCCATCGTGTGATTGCTGAGTTGTAAGGTTTGTGATTGTTAAGGTTCTGCGTAATTTTGAACTTTGATGGTCATGTTTAGAAGTTGATTTGCGATGCATTTCTGTGGTTTGTATATTTGTTTAGGTTGGATCGAGGCAATACATCGTGCATCCTGGACGGTACATTTATACGCAGAGGCTTAAAGGTGCCGATGTGAATGACAAAGTATGTATTGCAAACTTCTTTACTGATGTATATCTAATAAATATGATCAAGGTGTTTTCCCTTTTCTCTTCTGCATGGCTGTGAACTTTGATTGTGTTTCTTTTTGCCTTATGTCATATTGGTGTGTCAATGAACTGCTGGGGTGCCAGAGTACATGCACCTGTGTAATTGTTTCATGATGTTGCTTAAGCTGAACTTCAAAGAAACTCAACTTGTCTAATCAGATATTAAGGTATTGGGAAAGGCCCATGTCACCTAAACTTGGGATTGTGGGAATGTTAATGATCCTATATGCAGTAAGGAGAGAAGGGGGAGTAGCCCCACTTCAAATTCCACACACGAGTTTCAGATCTTGGTCCACCCCTCCAATTGAACTGCACCAAGAATTTTTATTAGGCATTGGTAAATCTTGAAACAGTATTTTGCTGAACAGGTTACCCAAATTTGTTGTGAGCTCCGAGGATTTTTATATGTTTTATGTGCATATAAATCTCCACTCACGACCACTCTTGTTCCTTCTTTTTTCTCCCCTTGGTGAATCTCATGTTAGATCAATGTATTAGATGTATAATCGCCCCATCATTTTTTGTATTGGCAACTTCAACACATTATATTCTACTTGGGACAATCATGTTATAAATCCTCTGTCCAGATCACTCTAAATAAAGTATTGCTTGTGGGAACGAAGACGAGTGCCTACATTGGAAGGCCAATCGTATCCAATGCTGTAGTTCATGCCATCGTGGAAGAACAAGTATGATCAGTTCCAAAGTGTTTTCAAAGGTTCCTATATCCTCATTCGGCACTTACTTATCATTACCATTTCTTGTAGACACTGGACAAAAAGGTCATCGTGTTCAAGTACAAGAAAAAGAAAAACTACCGAAGAAACATTGGGCACAGACAGGTACCAAAATCTCGTATATATTTTACACTATATTTATTAGATTTTTACGTATTCTTTTCTTACAAAACTGTTTCATGAATGGATTTATCCAGCCCATTACCAGGATTAGAATCACGAGCATAGCTGGTTATGAAAGCTCACCTGCTGCTACGCTTCCATCATAACTTACACCTGTAAATTTTAATGGTCGTGTTTTTTAACCTTGCCCGAGTGACCAGAAGAATTATGTTTATATTCTACGGAGCACAGCCATTTTACCAATTTTTTGTAATACTTCGAACATCTAACGAAATATGGAATTTGCATTTTTTGTCCAAGCCATCATCCATTTTTGTGTGTGCTTCGAAGATTTCTCGTTCTTCCTTCCACGGTCTATGTTGTTTGTTTCTCATCGTGACACAGTAGAAAAGTATAATAACCTCTACGTAGCTTCAGGTTATCCCTAAGAAGTACCTTTTATGCATTTGGTAACCTGACGTTGCGCGATATGACCAACTAAATAACCCAGGTTGTCATTGATTTTTCAAGAAGGAAGTTCGAAATTCGAATCACAGTATACATTACACAAGCATGAATTTGAAAAGAAATGGTCTGTTGCATATGTGCAGTATATATCTGGAATGAAGTGAAGTAGGACCGGAAGTTTTCTCGTTACATTTCACCATTATATCATGTGCCATATATAATAAAACTACTAATTCCGCAAATATCAAATCTCCTCGAAATCGCCAATGATCCACCACCCATAGAGAACTAATTAAACTAGCGTTTTACGATATTTTCAAGCATTGTCCGAGCTATGCTTAAGAATATACATTTTATTTTAAATGAGAAGATTATGTTTTTTTAATTTAAAAAGTCATGAATTCGACTAAGATCTTATGGCTGGCTGATCGACTTCTCCGACTACGGATGAGTTTATGCAATACCGAGAGTGGAAATGATGTAGTTTCATGTGTTTGGAAAATCTTTACAATGTCTTTTCTGTTGCAGGTATTTATTGAAGGTATTCTCTGGGTGGCCTTTTTCTTTCGAAAATTCAGCATTGCACTAAGCACAAGGTGTGGGCATGCCGCTTGTACTTTATTTAAACTTCTAAATGGTCAAACACAACATGCTATTAGAAAAATGTATCAACCATTAATCATGTCACTCAACTGTCGTGAACAACGTAAAACAAAAGTAAAACATCAACACGACGACGACAACAATCTTTAAGGTAATGACTCAATCTTAAAATTTCATAGAATAGATTAAATAAATACGAAACTAAAAGTTCCTGCAGAATTAGTCAAGGCTCAGATAAGTGTTCCTCATCGGTCTCGGACTCTCAGCCCACCATTCCTCGCCAGCTAGCCCATCGCGAGTCTTTCTCACCTGCATCAATGAATCTAGTCTATACAAGTAATATAAATGAGGGGTTATTAGCTCAATTATAATAGTATTTGTCTCAATTCAACGTTACACTCCCACCCACTATATATTCGTGTTTTGTCAATAATTTTTTACGTAAATATATTTTGATGAGGTATATGTATATGATCAATTACCTATACATAAAACACATACAAAAATAATTAACTCGGTGCGGCTGAATTTAACAGCGTGACTTGCAAATTACTATGTCAATATAGTTGTTTACTAGTATCCATCCAAGAGTAGCGACAGCAGTTTCTTACGTCATAAAAAAATATGGGAAAAGAGTTATCGATTCATGCATGCAATTTATTTCCTCATCTATTGTTTGAATGATATTTATACTGGAATGATAATACGTACATTACATAAGAAGCCATTTTCTAATAATCACTTAATGATTCAAAGACATTATTAATTAATAAAAAAAAATTGTGCATTCATGAGTTTTCGGTACGAACCTGTCTTTTATCAAAGTAGTGAATGTTTAATTTATTCATCCCCCAACACAGTCCCAATTCCATGAATATGATCACTTTATCGGCTATCCTATTTACTTCCATTTCTTTATTTAATTAACAATTAATGCATATCAAATAATCGACTTTTTGCTCAAGTTGCGCTAGATTTGGCTTTAAAAACTAGATACAATTACTCAGCCTCGGTAAAGCTTGGGAAACTGAATGCTCCACTACCCAGCAAACTAGTAGGCCACACAGAATTCCACAAGATTTGGGAAAAAGTAATAAAACAAATTTAAAAGATGTTAATAGACAAATATTAACTTAAGTCGATAAAAAAAAAATTTCACGATTTCAACATGTTTAGACGAGCCAAGGATACCTTCTAGTGATTAGCTTGAACCTATAAGCTATTTGGCGTCTGGCGATGACACATTTGACGACGACTTCCACTTCCAGTCTCATCCTACTGTAAAAATTTAAAAGAAGAAAAAAAAACAGGGAGAATCTTATACACAACTTTTTTGCATTGGGTTCCAGAGAAAACTAAACTGGCAATCGATGATGATTGCTGCTATATTGTCACGCCATTTGAATTCTCCCGTGACTCAAAGAAGAGTCGTATAGTTGAGTAAATGAGAGAAGGCTCGGCCATTGCACCATTTCCATAATCTCCACAGGCTAGCCGCTTTGACACGGGTGGGATGAGGGAAATTCCAAGATCATCAATAACCATGAGATGGCGTTCTGTAAAAGGGTTATTCCACATAAAGGTATTCATGGCTGGGGCTACGAACATTGGTTTACTGAAGTCCCATGCCCGTATGATGCAGGTCAGTAAATTGTCACACAATCCCCCAGCAATCTAAATTATGACAGTCAAAAACAGAAATTCACTATTGAAGCAAGTTTATACTGAAAGAATGGTTATGTATAAAAAGGTATTTTCTACTACATTAAGATAATGCAATTTCATAAGAGGCGATGATGACTCTCTACACTTGTCAAGTTGAGGATCGCATATCTATTTTGCAGAGAAGTAAGCAAGCTTGTCCTTATTAGGTTAAAATGATGGGTTACTACAGACACTACAAAGTTTGACATGGTAATATTTTTTCCAAAAATAAAAACAGACGTTAACATTATAATATATTTACCTTGCCAAGTGTGTTTGCCGATAAAGGAGCTATGACCATAATATCAGCCCATCTTCGTAGCTCAATATGTAAGACACTGTCACCCAATTTGTTCCAAGTGGACCATTCATCCTCATCGGTATAAAGTGTCACATCCTTAGGAAGCGATGCTGTGTCTATAAAATGCTTTGAGGCCTTGGTAGCTACTGCTTTTACTTCTGCCCATTCGGAAAAGCAATGGCAAAGATTAGCAAACTTTATTGCAGCCACACTTCCACTTGCAGCAAGTAAAATACGAGGCTTTCGAGAAGCATTGTTCATTTGGTGCACCTCCATGCCAGAGCTGTCATGTTTTGAATTGGCCATAACCTTGTTCGATGTAAAAGGACAACAATCTGTGTGAGCCAAACCAATATCTGAAGAACGACATCAGGACATAGCATACAAATTTGTATAATATTTATCGCATGGGTGAAATTCACCATCGGATTATGAATTATGCTCAGCCCCACATGGAAATTATGCATAATTTTTCATTATCCAACTGTACTATGCCATGGATGCAGCATACAAAGACCGATGAAAAAGGGGAGAGATGGCCGAAGAATTTGTTTGATTGCAAACTTAACAAAGGTGGTTGTGATAATTTCAACACAAAATAACTATCAACATATGCGATTTTCCATAATTAAAACTGCTAAATAAATATATTTATGTGGCTAGAATTCAAAAAAATAATATAACTCGAAATGCAATCATTTTTCGTTAAAAAAAATTTCTTACAACCACTCCATCTCAAGTACAAGAAATCTGGCCAAAATGCATACAAAATCTGCTAGGTAAAACACCAACCAATGACCATTAATATCCAAAACTTGTTCAAAACAAATTTAAAATAGCGCAAAATCAAGGCCAAAAACTACCGAGTAACCATCCAAAAATATTCTCAATAAAGAAATTTATAAAATTACCTACATCATCAAGCAGTGATAATGGCACGCCCCGAGGGGAAGAGAGACAGTCAAGCAAAGCAGTGGATCAAGGCCGGCAAAGAGAGAACAATGAACAAACGAGAGAAAGGATGGCAGCTCTGCGGAGAGAAGGCAGTGGATATTATTGCTCATTGGTCGGTGTTTTAACTAGATTTGGTATGCATTTTAGGCAGATTTTGTTTAGGCAGATTTTGTATGCATTTTAGGCAGATTTGTAATTTTAAACAAAAAATTTCTAAAATTAGGGTTTAGTGGTTTACCAACTGGGTAGCAAATGAGAAGGGGCGGCGGCGGAGCGGCGGCGCCAAGGCAGAGGCAGAGAAGACTTGCGCATAAATGCAACAGTGGACTTCAGCAGAGGCAGACAACGTAAGTAACGATAGGGATTTTCATATAAATGGGCTGGGCTTACCTTTGGAGCTGGACTTGGGCTAAATTTTGACTTGGAAAAAATTTAAAAAACAAATTGGGCTGAAGCGCAATAGGATCGCTCAGAATTTCTCAGGCCAAGCGCACTGAAGCATGCGCTTGATCCACCTGCTTCCGAAGCGCAGCCAGGTCGCCTCGCCTCGCGCTTAAGCGAGCGAGCGCGCGCTTTCCACAACTATGCTTGAGAATATTTTCTTGGAGTGGTTTTTAAGAATTTTTTTTTACAAAAAATGTTCGCATTTCAAGTTATATAATTTTTATGAATTCCAGCCACATAAATGTAGTTATTTAGCAGTTTTAATTATGCCAAATCACATACGTTTATACTCATTTTTGTGTTGAGCGTACGTTAAGGTTACAATCAAACAAATTCTTCGGTCATCTCTCTCCCAAAAACCAACATCATCGGAAAGAATTTCGACAAGCCTATCCTTAACGAAATTCGAGCACTTAGCACCAAACATCCCATGCCCATCAAACAACAACAAAGAAATGCACATTTGGGCTGCCATGAATGTTTGTTCTAACACAATAACTATCCTGATTTTTGTTTTCAGGGATTTCAGGGTAGTAACCTCACTGAGTAAGCACAAAATATTCTAATCTGAAATTGTGAGGACCATTAACAACATCTGAAGATCGGTTAGCAAGAATGTGCATTTAGCCCTGTATACACTCTCAATTCTTCCTTTTCATCTCCATTTGAAGATGGTGGATATCTGCCACAACACTTTCCATGAACACAACCCATTTTTCCAACATTAAAAAGAACCGAGGTTACTAACCCTGCCTGCTAAAAAAATGGAAACCAGCTGCCAGAAACTGAGAAAAGTTATAAGGTACCGAGTTTCTAAACCCGGTCCCTAAACATGGAACTTATTATTGCATTATTAAAACAAATTATTTGTCTGAATGCACCAATAACGTAAATTTGCAAAATATTTTAAAATTTATAAAAACATAATTTTAAAATTTTCATTCAAAATTAGTTAATGTAAAAAAAAAACACCCAATTTTTTGTATTCGCGATTGAGTTATATTTTTTCTTTTCTTATTCTGAAAGATTTAATCCATATTAATTGAAATTTTGGAACTTTGATTTATGATCAATTTCTCATGCACATGAATAAAATTTTGAATTACTGATGTGAGATCACCAAGTAGCTTCGAAGTCATATATTCTTGATATTATTTCAGAGCAATTAGAATGACGTAGGAGCTATATAAATTGGGTCAAGCTACCGTCTTAAAATTTAGTTTATTTTCTCGTAGACCCACGTAAAAATGAATAAGCCAAATCCTCAAGTCTTGCATCACTCAAGAGGACACAAACGACGACATAGGAAAATAGTGTTATGAACCATGAAAATCCCGTTGACACTTCATCCAGATAAGGAAATGAAAAAAATTCTAGGCCTCCACGATGAAAATAAATTGGAGCAACTTGTATAGCTCCTCTGTCACTCTTTAGATGATGTCAATAATTTAACTCTTCAAAGCTCATTGATGATCTCCCATCAAAAAGTTAATTACTCAAATAATTTATTGCATTTAAGAGGTACGCAAAAATTATTCATACAATTAATCAACAGCTTTGGCTAAAATTTATCTTATTCTTTTTAAAAAAATTCAAAAGAGCAACTGAATAGTTCTTACATAGGGATGGCAACGGGGGGTTTGGCCAAACCCTGGTCCTGCCCGGCTGCCCCGCCCCTATTTTGGCCACGCCCTGCCCCCATAACCCGGTAGACTTTTTTTTCATTTCAAGACTTCTACACAAGAAAAAATGTCCAAAAATTCAATATCTATAATTACATGGCTAGTGTTATGCTCTATTAAATGTCAATAATTACAACTTACAGCGGCCAAAAGAAAAAGCCTACCTCAAGCAATCGAGCTTTTGATTTCTTGAATCAGAAAAATTATTGCTACTCATGTTCCAATCGTAGACACAAACCAAAAATATTACATTATTAAAAAAAGTAAAGCAATTTTTATCACCCATCGATCATAATTATTTTGATTCATTAAAAATGAAAAAAGAACTTTATTTGGGAAATTGTTCTTTTAACTTTTCCTTTTTTCCAACATTTACGTGTTACCGGTTACGCTTGAGCAACAGAGCAAGCCAAACCTTGTAACCAAAACTACTTTAATTTGATTTGATGAACTCGAACATCTTTTTACCCTTTCTCTTCTGGGTTTTAAATTTGTGCTTGTTACCATTAAGTTAAAAGAAAAAAATATGATTTGAAAATGCAAGTTCAATTTTTAAAATATGTATAAAAAATTAAAAACTGTAGCAAGTTACGTACGTTGGAACCGAGGTTGAATTTGAAACCAAGAAGGATGAACAAGAGCCCACGGAAGCACCGGTCCGGGGAAGGAAGAACTCCTGGAGGGAGGAAGAGGCAGACGACCTTTTTTAGGTTATTAGGGTTACGGATTTGCCGATCTGGGTAGGCAGTAAGAGTTATATTATTAAATTAAAAACTTAAATAAATTATTAAATAAAATTTTATTTAATATATGAGATTAATTTACTAAAACTCGTTACCCATCCGGAGTGATCTGTCCATCCAAACCATCTGTTTCACGGTTAGGTCGATGCTACATGTGAGGGCGCTGTCCCCACATGGTTTGGATGGACAGATCACTCCGGATGGGTAACGAGTTTTAGGGTTAGGTCGATGCTACATGTGAGGGCACTGCCCCCACATGGTTTGGATGAACAAGATTCACACACATATGTGATTTTAAAAAAATTAGTGGACCCCATGTATGTGTGGCTAAATTTGGGCCCTTGATTCTATCATGGGGTAGTACCCCTACATGTAGGATGGAATCAACCCTGTTATCAACCCTGTTTCACCGAGTTTAAATCCGCCCAACCAAGGTGATTTAATACATGTCCGGATTTAAATTCGGATCATTAACATTCCTAATTAAATATTTTAATTTAAAATTACAAATGATAAAAAACAAATTCTTAACAAACATATCAAATTATTAAGTAGTGAGTTAAATATAAATATAGGGTTAATAGCTTAATGATCCATTAAATTTTTTATTTTATATTTTAATTTTGTCAGTATTCGATTTTAGATTTTAATCGTGTAAATTATGTTATGTTGACGGAACGTCGAACACGTCAACATTTCTACTATCACACCAACATTTTTTGATGTCACATCAGGATTGAGCCAGACAATTTTGGGAGTGGGCGAATTTTTTTATTTTTTTCCAAATTAAATCAAAAACTAAAATATACTGCAGAGTAAGATACAATGAGTAATTTCATACTCTTTTCTGTGCGTTTGTGTGTGAAATTTCATAGTCTTTTCAAGTATGAAGCATTTGGTAGCTCAATCTACCAACAAAATTCACGTAAGTAGATTATTATTATAATTATTATTATATACAGATTGGTTCCGACAATCCTGTCAACCATGATTATCAGTATCAGATCTCCCAGTTAGAGTGCAGTGTAGCAAAATTCAGTAGATCAAGAATTCAGATGAATTGCATCAGCAAGCAAGATTTGGTTAAGATATTCCGGTTCTTCAATAAGCCAGACGGCTTCGTCCTTGACGTTTATCGCGTATTGGGCAACCATATGGGCAGCAGTGTTACCCGATCTTTCAACGTGCGAAAAGGAACAGCGATCTAGTTGTTTGACATAGCTCTTAGCCTCCTGCAAGGTACAGGTAGTATCTGGAGGATTATTTTCGTCAGATCCCTCGAGTATATTGATTGTATCGTGTGAATCGCCTTCCAGTACAATGCGTGTGAAATAGTACTCGACAGCAAATTCAACTGCAGATTTCGCAGCCATTGAAGATGCGGCGTTTTCATCCATTTGTTCTGGTAAGAACCTGGCTTGAGCGGCCATAAATTCACCCCTCCAGTTCCGGACAACGACCCCGGTTCCAGAAGCATTCATTTCTTGGAAATTGGCTCCAGCAAAATTAGCTTTGAAGACATCTGTGGGTGGTGGAATCCATTTTTCTGGATAATTTCTAACTCCAGATTGAGCCGTGGGAATATTCTTTACTATCTGAGAATATGGAAAACAGGCTGCTCCTTCAAGATTCATCATATTAAATATGGGACCTGAAATTTCTTCACCACAATGCCTGAATTCGGATGATTGAGCTCTTCCAAATTCCTGCAAAACAGAAAGACAAGAGATCTTACCGATTGGAAAACTCAAAATGGAACCAAATTATTACAACCAATTGAAGGAACCAAGACAGGCAAGAAAATACCAACAAAAATAACAACACTACTATTGCACCTTATGCTAATGCTTTTTCACTCAGAAATCATATCTTCAAACATTCATTACGCTTTAAAGACGTTCATGATTAATTACCTTACATCAAAATCCATACTTACATCGAAGAAAGTGTTCACACTTTCTGCATAAACCATCAAACCAGTTAGTATAGGGTCAAAAAAAGTACTCTTGATTTCACATATTGCTTAAGCACATTATATTTAATATTCTCAGTTTACATCCAAACAATAGCGTTAAGGACCTAGGCTTCTAATTAATTCTTCCTAGTATGATAGATATATGATATCCGTGTTTCGTTGCAAACCCCATACATTTAAGTAACTCTTCAAGTTTTTTGCTTAGTAGTATCACTAAAAGCAATACATAAGATGGATGTCATTTGAAATTAACCAATCAAATCACTCCTCCAAATCAAATCAATCAATCAATCTCAGTGGGGTCATACGTGTATCACCAAGTAACCAACCTTTGTTGATTCAAATTCTACAAACTTTTTGATACTTTATCTCTTACCAAATATTACATTATGTTTGATCATGCATGACAAGATATACTCGATCTTGAAGTTGTATTTAAATCATCGGTATTTTTTATACAACCCTTTGTTGTCTAAAGGGGAGTGTTAATTGGACATTAATATCAATCATGTAGATTCTTGTTAGAATGTGCATACATGACAGCCATTGATGAACTCTAAGCTCATGAAGATATCAATTATTGATTAATGGAAGAAAAACATCTGAAGCACTTGTATAGAGAGTCTATATTAATATATATACACATGAGATGATGTGTAATTCTAATTTCTAGTCTATTACTGTAACTAACTTGACAGCTGTCAAGCAATTTATTTATAACACACCCCCACAAGCTTGTAAGATGTTCAACGTGTCAAGCTTGGATAAGAGGTAGTCATGTTGATCTGAACCCAAGGCCTTGGTGAATATGTCGGCCGGCTACTGTCGAGTATGAATGTGAGAGGTGGTAAGTATATGAGAACAAATTTTTTCACGCACGAAGTGACAATCTATTTCAATGTGCTTCGTGCGCTCATGATATAGCGGATTTGCTGCAATGTGGATTCCCGCCTGGTTATCACAAAAGAGATGAGTGGGCAGATGGATAATCAGGCCCATGTCTGTTAGAAGATTTTGAATCCAAGTGATTTCACATGCAGTTGTAGCCATGGAGCGATATTTAGCCTCTGCAGATAAATGAGAAACAATGTTCTGTTTTTTTGTTTTCCAACAGACCACCGAAGAACCAAGTTTGATCACATATCCAGTCTAGGATTTCCGACTCATTGGACAAGAACCCCAATCAGAGTCACAATATGCAGAAAGTTGTAAATCACTGGTGGCAGACAAAAATATGCCCAAAGCTGGACTACCCTTGAGATATCCAAGAACTCAAAAAGCTGCATTCATATGTAATTGCTTTGGAAGTTGCATGAATTGAAAAGGAGATTGAACTGCAAAGCATATGCCCGGTCAAGTAATCGTGAGATAAATCAGTCTTCCGACTAAACGTTGATAGAAAGCAAGATCGGGCAATAGAGGATCAGAACCAGTAGTCTTGATGAGCTGATCATATTCAAGTGTAGTGAGTTTTAAGTGTTATTCCATTGGAGTATCACATGGCTTGCAACCAGTCATCCCTATATCCGATAGTAATTCCAGCGCATATTTACGTTAGTTTTAACAAATACCACCCTTCGATCTAGCGATCTCAATCCCAAAGAAATATTTCAAAGGTCCGAGATCCTTAATGTCAATGCTGCCATTTACCTAGTGTTTGATTTTGTATACCCATTTACAGCCTATGGTCTTTTTTCTCGGGGCAGAGGAACAATTACCCAAGTTTGGTTAGCTTAGAGAGCATAAATCTCAGCTTTCATGGCTGCACGCCATTGAGGATTGGAGGCTGGTGCAGAGCAACTGGTGGATTCTGTTGTTTGGGAAATACAAGCCAAGAAGGACTGGTGTGAAAATGATATATTATTGTAAGATACATGATCAAGAAGACTGTATGGGGTAGAGCAAATGTTAGAGCATACATAGTCTTTAGTCCACTGGGGAGGACGATATGATCATCCCTCTTATAATGTTGCTGCTAATTCTTCTTCTTCATTTGAAAAACCAATTTCACTGCCTCCTCCTTCACATGAGGAATCACGAGTGGATAATGCTTTGCCTCGACATTTTATTGATGTTCAATACCAGCAAATGTTGAAGCTCTTGGATCAAAACTCAATTCATATGTCACGAGAGGATAATGAAGTCTCGGCGAACCTTGCAGGTAATTTTACAACTTTGATGACTGTCAATAATGCTAATGAATGGATTTTAGACAGTGGAGCAAATGCTCACATTACAGGTTCTTCCAGTGGCATAAAAAACTCGCAGCCATGTGACTCCGATGTTAGATCTGTTACGCTGCCAAATGGTAATACTATTCAAGTTTTATCCATTGGTTCCATCCGTATTGCCCCTTCTTGTACATTACACCGTGTCCTACATGTATCCGATTTCAACTTCAATCTCTTATCAATTTCTCAATTCACCAAAGACCATCGATGTTCCATTAGCTTCTACCCACATTTTTGTCTTTTTCAGGACCTTTTGAGTGGGAGGATCATGGAGATTGGCAGACAAAAGCGTGGACTATATTACCTTCATGGTCTCTCTTCCGTCGTGGTGTAATCTTCACCTACCGAAGCCAAGAACAGACACAAGTCTGCTCCAACAGTCATTTCTTCAAATATTTTTAACCCTTCTCATTGTAATGACATTGATATTGATATATGACATAAAAGATTTGGTCACTTATCGGTGTCTCGTTTACAATTCTTGCCTTTTATTAAGCAAAAATCTCTTACACATCATTGCACAGTATATCCTCTGTCTAAGCAAACCAGAAATGTATTTCCCACAAATGCTAGATCATCATCTCTTCATGCCTTTCATCTTTTACACATCGATATATAGGGTCCCTATAGACATCAGCTTAAATCTTAGCTTCCATGGCTGCACGCCATTGAGGATCAGAGGCTGCTGCAGAGTAACTAGCGGGTTCTGTTGTTTGGGAAATACAATCCAAGAAGGACCGGTGTGAAGATGATATATTATTGTAAGATACATGATCAAGAAGACTGTATGCGGTAGAGCAAATGTTAGAGCATACATAGTCTTTAGTCCACTGGGGAGGACGATGTGATCATCCCTCTTATAAGGTTGCATTTATTTCTTCCTTTGAAAAACCAATTTCACAACCTCCTCCTTCACATGAGGAATCACGAGTGGATAATGCCTTGCCTCGACATTTTACTAATGTTCAATCCCAGCAAATGTAAAAGATCTTGGATCAAAACTCAATTCATATGTCACGAGAAGATAATGTAGTCTCAGCGAACCTTGTAAGTAATTTTACAAGTTTGATGACCGTCAGTGATGCTAATGAATGGATTTTAGACAGTGGAGCAAATGCTCACATTACAGGTTCTCATTAGTCATTACAGGTTCTTCTAGTGGCATAAAAAACTTGCAACCATGTGACTCCGTTGTTGGATCTGTTAGGCTGCCAAATAGTAATACTATTCAAGTTTTATCCATTGTTTCATCCATATTGCCCCTTCTTGTACATTACATCGTATCCCCGATTTCAACTTCAATCTCTTATCAATTTCCCAATTCAACAAAGACCATCGATGTTCTATTAGCTTCTACCAACATTTTTGTCTTTTTCAGGACCTTTTGAGTGGGAGGATCATGGAGATTGGCAGACAAAAGCATGGACTATATTACCTTCATGGTCTCTCTTCCGTCATGGTTTAATATTCACCTACCCAAGCCAAGAACAGACACAAGTCTGCTCCAACAGTCCTTTCTTCAAATACTTGTAACCTTTCTCATTATAATGACGTTGATATTGATATATAGCATAAAAGATTTGGTCACTTGTTGGTGTCTTGTTTACAATTCTGGTCTTTTATTAAGCAAAAATCTCTTACACATCAATGCACAGTATGTCCTCTGTCTAATCAAACCAGAAATGTATTTCCCACAAATGCTAGATCATCATCTCCTCATGCCTTTCATCTTTTACACATCGATAAATGGGGTCCCTATAGACATCAAACCCATAATGGTTTCAAGTATTTCCTTACTGTGGTTGATGATTTTTCAAGAAGCACTTGGGTTTTTCTTATGCAGTCCAAATCAGATACTCCACAAATCCTTAAGCAATTTTTTGCCTTTGCTTCGAATTATTTTGACAACCCCATAAAACACGTTCGAACTGATAATGCTCCGATACCATGTTAGAAAGTGCATACATGACAGCCATTGATGAACTCTGAGCTCATAAAGATATCAATTATTAATCAATGGAAGAAAAATATATGAAGCACTCGTACAAAGAATCTATATTAATATATATACATGAGATGATGTGTAACTATATCTTCTAGTATAGCTACTGTAACTAACTTGACAGCTGTCAATCAATCTATTTATCAATTACGAAGTTGAGAAGAAAGTTACAACAATAATCGAAGTTAAGGGAGTAAATCAAGTGCAACGAATTTCAAGGTTAGGGGACTAATAACGAGTGCAAAATGGACACTAAATTCAAGTCGCAAAATCTAGTACAGTATTGCGGTAGTAGAGCAATTACTTCTGTTTGAAGAGGAGCAGGCAATTCTTTGCACATAATTTCTATCTGAAAACAAACAAAAATTAGGATCAAATCTGTATGAGTTAATACGAGACAACACATAACAGGTTTAGAAGTGACAGTGAAACCAAAAAAAAAAAACCTTTCTTGCCGTGACGCGTTTAAGTATTGGTTCAAGCATCTTTTCCAGCTGCTGCAATTCTTCTATTCCCCATTTGTGAAGATACATGCTCATTATGAGCCTATTTCGAGAACAAAAGCATTTCAAGATTTACTATTAATATTCATGAGAAAATGTGTGCCAGATATTCTAGTATCAGACCTGAGTTGCTTCATCTGTTCGTCGATCCCACAGTCTAAATGTTCAACACCATTCTTGTTTTCTCTCTACAATATTAAATTAATATTTTTTTTAAAAAAATTTCCTCCTATTATAACATTGTAAGTGTGTACAAAGAATTCTGACATATATACATTTGATCGCCTTATCTGTACATACGGATAAATGTAATGGACATGGCATCATACAACAATTGCTCTCTATCAACACTATAGTTGTTGCTATGTAAAATCGAAGAACGATCTTATGGATTCACTATTGAGGGTCAAATAAAGAACATGGTTGAAAAGTCATCCAGAAAATAAGACTTACGAATATGAACTTAAACCCAACCTGTGGTAACTCGAGATCCCAGCAACTGGCAAAGCCGGCTGTAAGGGGAGGCACGTTAGGCGGGTGTCTAAGGCCTCCCACTGGTGGGACCTCAATTTTTTTCTATATTTTTATTATTATTATTATTTTTTTTTGGTTTTTCCATTTAAAACTTTAGGTGAATATTATCAATCTTTTTAGTTTTGATTTGTTCGAGTGATTCCACTTGGGATTGTTGGGAAATTGGACGTATGGAATAAAAATTGTGGCATGAATTCCATATGTTGATCAGATGGAACTGAGTGGCAAAGCAATGGACAATTTAAATCATTCAGCTTTAAAGCTAATTTAATTCGCAAGCGTTTTTGTCTACAAATGACAGTCTAGAAGGGGACATTTAATAACCTGTATATAGTAATGAAATGGGTCATTAACGTCCATGAATACGGAATTATATAGTGGGGCTACAGTGTATGTGTCCACTTGCATCTCGCTCGATGAAATGACTTTGTGGGGTACTGAATTGTAGTATATGGAACCAACACAAAAACTCATATAATACGATTTCATGAGTCGATTTTGTGAGATAAATATTATATTTGGGTCATCCATGAATAAACATCCGTGAGACCGTCTCACAGTATACCTACTCATGGACCAAATGTATGGTCTTGGTGTTTGTTCAACGGGTGTGGAAATATTAGCCACGATTTTTCCTAAATTCGCACAAACTATAAAAATCTTAAATTTTTAACACAACCATCATAATATGTAAAAAAAATTACTTTTAATAATCCACTTTTGTGATTGCTTTTATTATTTAATATAAATCTCAAGAAAATGTACCTGGAAATCAGCTGAAAGCTTCTCTTCGTCCGATTGCATGGAAAACTTGCGGAGTATGTCCTCGATCCTTCAGTGAATAAAAGACCAATTTTAGTGGTGACTTAAATAGTCAATAAAAAATTTCATTGGAAACAATTGAAACAAGATGCTGAAAAACCCTACAACTCTAACGTAGAGATTGATAGACAAGTAGCTAATTATAGATTTATTTTATCTATAAGATTAAAAAATTATATATTTACTAGGTCATAAGTGATTTATTTAAGTCATAGGTGAATCTCGGTTGAATTCAAGCTAGCTACCCAAAAGGTATATTACCCTAAGCATAAATATAATGTTTCGTGTTTTTTTCAAATTAACACTATCAACATTAATATTAAACGTACATGTATCGAGATATGAAACTTTGGATACACGATTAGTGTACTACCCTAAGGGTCATGTGTATTCCACGGTATAGCATTAATTATTCAAGGGAATTAATTCAGTTCATATTACATAAATATCTTTATGCAGCAACTAGAACAAGAATCGTTGTTTGCTAAATAGCAAACTTAATAATCCAATTATGTGCACGGAGTAATGACTTATTCATCCATTTAGCATGATCCATGATACCTCAGGGATGAGCCCATCCAAATCGAGTCCACACCGGATCATGGGCTCCGGCCCATCCCTAATCAAGGTAGAAGGCTCATGACATGCCCATGTATTCTCCTATAAATACGAGATTTGGGTGTCTAATTTATGGATTCACTATACTATTTTTCAGCAGCACCCTTAGTTGTTATCTCTTTATATCCTCAGTCTCTGACTTGAGCGTCGGAGGGGCTACGTCGAGACACCCTCTCGGCCCCCTTCTAACGGTCTTCTTCGTGATTTCAGGCTCAGGGCAAATTCAAAGCCTACATCTAGAGTAGTGTCACTTGCTGGAATCGGACCTTAAGTTTTCAGTGAGCATCAGTCCATGAAGATTTATCCATGACGGTCGATAAAATGATATTGTTTCATTTTCTTAGGCAATGTTTTGACTCAAGCTCCTCAAAAAAATAAGAGCTATAAATTATTATGTAATTCACGCCTATCACACATTTCCATCATCGCTTCTCATGAGCCAAACGATGCCTTAAAGAAGAAAAAAAATTCATCTAATTAGTTTGGGGTACATATGCATGGATTAATGAGATGGGTAGTACTTCAATCATGTATCTAAATGTTCATATCTGAAAACATGACCAATATTAATGTTGATAGTGTTAATATGACAATATTGGTCATTGATTTAAGGTTAAGGTAATACCTTTCGGGTAGCTTGAATTCAAGGTTAGGTGTTCATGATTGAGAATTGATATCTACAATTTTATCGATTACTCGTGTGATTTGGAACAAATAAAGTCGAATAGAACTCTTTTATCATTCTCCTGTTTGAGATCATCCACATCGCTTCCTATATATAAGGCGGCGGGCATATTAGTATTGTAATAAGATGTTTATCAAAGGCAACCTCCCTTTACAATGTCCAATGCATGAGTTATTATACCATGAATGATGATGGTTTTGTTATTTCATGCATATGATTTCCTTGTGCAAGTTATTAACTAACCTGTTTTCATCCTAATAAGTTCAAAATCTAAACCAACATGGGGTCAAATTCAGTGTTATCTAATAATAAGTTAATGCAATTAATAGATATTGTTAAAATTGGAACTTGGACCTAACTCAACCCCAAAAACTAGCTCAAGAGGGGAGGATTGTCCAAGCCCATATATACAACTCTCAGGTTATTTATCCCACATCGGTTGAATAAATAACCTGAGAGTTGTATATATGGGCTCGAACAATCCTCTCCCCTTGAGCTAGCTTTTGGGGTTGAGTTAGGTCCAAGTGCCAATCTTAACATGGTATCAGAGCCCGGGTTCCACCGTTATGTGTTAGACTGCCTATAATTAGGCCACCTGTTGGGTCATTTGTAAACTCCACGCTCCAGATGTTCATTCCTGGGCGTTAGAGGGGTGTGTTAATTGTCCCACATCGGTTGGATAAATAACCTTGGAGTTGTATATATGGGCTTGGACAATCCTCTCCCCTTGAGCTAGCTTTTGGGATTGAGTTAGGTCCAAGTATCATTCTTAACATGGTATCAGAGCCCGGATTCCACCGTTATGTGTTGGACTACCTATAATTAGGCCACTCGTTCTGCCCATAATTTGATCATTTGTAAACTCAACGCTCCAGATGTTCATTCCTGGGCGTGAGAGGAGTGTGTTAATTGTCCAACATCGGTTGGATAAATAACATGTAAGTTGTATATATGGACTTGGACAATCCTCCCCCCTTGAGTTAGCTTTTGGGGTTGAGTTAGGTCCAAGTGCCAATCTTAACAGATATGGCTATCCAACTTAAATGAAACTGATATTTGATATTTATGATGAGTGAACAGAAGACTAATGTGTGTTTATGTACATATATATATGAACCATACTTGGAGCTTGCATAATTGTGAAGCCTTCCAGCTGGTGAAACAACATGGGCGGCAACTTCGGCATCACACAGAGTTGAGAGCTCACGAGCTTTCTTAAACATCCCTTTGCGTCTCTTGGAAAAGGTCACCTGTCTAGCTGAAATATCCTCAATTTTCTTCATCTTCATCTTCTCTCTCCCCATATCTAAATACTGTCACAAGAACAAAATAAATCAGCAATGAAAAATAGAGTTTCAGAAGCCAGGGTTGATTTTTTGTACGTGCCGTCCATTATATGTAAAATATGTATCAACTTGCAATTTTATAATAGTTCTTTTATAGATCAACTTGCAATTTTATAATAAAAAAATATTGAGTCCCAAGCTTACAGATAGTGATCCCCACAAAAAAGGAGTGTGTACGGCTTGTGGTTTCCATTTTTTATTTCTTGAATAGACAACAGGGCAAAGATAAATCCAAGAAATCTCATGGATACGCTCTTGTATTGCCACAAAACCGCAAACCCTCATGCAAAAATCCCACCTTCGTCTCATGCAAACATAACCTAGATCTTATTTTCTTGAAAATATAGAAAACGAACCCTAGGTTTGTTTGAATTTTGATTTTAGTTTATTATTTACAATTAAACAATAATTCAAATCTTAAATCCACATATTATTTATTTACGCATTGGCGAGACAAGTAGAAGGAATTTAAAATTACATTTTTAAACATGTAATAACTAAACAAAAAATTAATTATAAATCTATCTCTAACTTTAGCAAAACTTTATTAATCCAAAGGGGTAACTTGCACGTTTCCATCAAGCTTAGCCCGTTTGTCAGGAACGGAAAAAAAAGGCATAACAAATCAAAGTCTAAGACTTTTGCAAAGAGCAAGAAAAACATCAAGACAAATCTGTAATAATTGCCGATCTGAAAGCTTTTACCTTGGAGTTTGTGGAAGATGGTTTCTTACTGCCGGACCTTGATTACTGAATTGCGAGAGAGGTGAGCTCTAGACATGAAGTAGCAGTAGCTTTGCGTTAGAGAGCTTAGGAGAGAGCTGTGGGGGTAGAAAAAGCAAGCAAAGAAAGGACACGAGATTTAGCCATTGGTCACGTAAATATCGATCGATTGTTTAAATAATTATAAAATGACTATAAGTTCAAAAACAAGAATTTACTGGACTAAAACTGGAACTTTAAAAGTTAAAAGGATGGAAAATTGAAAACGGTCTATCTTCCGGACCAAAGTTGTATTTTTTTTTTCTATTAATTTTTTAAAATTTTTATTGTCATAACATGCAAATGAACTGAGTTCGGCCGATTAATTTAGTTTGACTGTACTTTTGCTTGCCCCTAACCTAGACCGCCATGCCCAAACGTTGAACAAATGCCCAACGCAACAAGAGGGGATAGCTTAAAACGTAACCCCAACAGTTCCATATTGAAAATACATATTATTAGGGATTTAGGGAGCAATGTATTAAATTTAAGGAAGAACTCGCTGGGCATACAACCTTAATTATTCGTACTATAAGTGTATATTATAGAAAACTTATGTTGTAATAGCATCACTCATCCATTTCACAAGGATTTTTAGTTATATTCATGCATGAACTGACCTGGAGAAATCGCTGAATGATCGGAAATTACGTCAGAAAGCAGGGTATCTCCAAGAATTCTGGTTCTTTAATGAGCCACTCATCATCCTCGTCGATCTTTACGTTGATCGCATATTGGGCAACCATATGTGCGGCGCTGTTAGCTGATTTTTGCACATGTGAATAGGCACAACTTTCTGATTGTTTTGTACAGGTCTTGGCTTCCTGTAAGATACCAGTACAATATGAAGAGTCGGCCTCATCAGAATCAATGAGGGTATCTCATTACATAATGATCATCGCCTTCCCATACAACATGTGTGAACGAATAGTCAACAGCGAATTCAACTGCAGATTTTGCACCCATTAAAGATGCTCCATCTGTTCCTGAAGAACCTGGCTTGAGCTGCTCCTCCCCGGTTCCGGAAAACCACTCCGGTTCCAGAAGCATTCGTTTCTTGGAAATGGGCTCCAGCAAAATTAGCTTTATAAACATCTGGAGGTGGTGGAATCCATCTTGCTGCATAATTACTATCTCCTCCAAGAACTGTGATGTTAGAGATGGGACATGCAGTTTCTTCACCATTTCCTGCTGATTGTACGCTGGTCGCGTACCCTTTCCCATGCTCCTGGAAATATATAATTCAAATAATTTTTAGTTTTACTGAACTTCTGTTTATCAAACTCTGATATTTTGCATTTAACCATGCACTTTAGCATATGAAGTTTTTTCATCCCTTCTAGTTGAAGTCAATGGAATATTGATTACCCTTCTAGTGGCACTACATGCAAACTTTGAAAACAAAGTTTAGCTCATGCATGGGCTAAACACTTGAGGCAAGAATTGTATTCTCTATTCTTCAAAAATAACAGTATCCAGCATTGGTACTTACGAACTAGGTAATTCGTTTTTCAAACTATAAGCCTACTATTTTTAAGCAGTAGCCCTACATGCAAACTTTGAAAACAACAAAAGTTTAGAACTGATCACTCTTTATAAGTGTGAAGTGTGTAAATGAACTCTTGTATGTAAATCTCAACTTCTCGAAAACAATGTTCTCATAATCAGATCGGTGACCAGTCCGACCAATTGAACCGACGGTCGGACCGTAAAATCATTATATTATATAAAATAATAATATAATATAATAAATAATATATTTTAAATGATAAAATTCTTAAATGTATATATATATATTTATCCAAGTTTAAAATCTAAACACATATGATCAAATATAAAATATACATATATATATTTTAAAAGTAAATAAATCAAAATAAGATATAATATTAATAAAATAATATTTTTAATAAAGCTCAAAATCAAAATAATCATATATTCATACAACCAAAAAAATAAAATTTTAAATTTTTAATATAAAAAAATAATTTTTTTAAAAGAAAAATAGAAAAAATCAAAATTTTTTTGTGAATAAGTCTGGAAAGGTTCTAGCTGGTTTTGATCGGTCCAATCGGTTCTGAATCGTTTGATTAATCAAACGATTTTTTTGCATTTTCCGGACCAGACCAAGTGAGAGGTTCCAGGTCGAACCAGCCTGTCTAGCCCGATTTTGAAAACACAGCTTAAAAGACAAATTTAAGATTTGCCATCTTACAAATGAGACTGAAATATGAACAATTGAAGACAAAATTTGGGGATTTATTTATATATAGATATTGGTAACTTACACGGACACAAAGAGTGTCGTTGATTTCACACCATGTAAAAAATAGTGTGATTGCTCAGTCAACATACACATTGTTTTAGTGAGCGAACTCCGCTTAGGCACCACTCTAGCTAGAGCGCCATCTTGCCACCAACTCAACCCACTCATACACCACTTGTAAGTCACTAATCATACGCGTTCTAGTCGGGCTCAAAATTTAAAACTAAGGGGAAATAGCCAAATTTGTTTTCTAAATTTTCATATTGGGATTTGGTCCAACATTTTTTTATCTTTTGGTCATGTTTCGCTGGAGTGCTTATGTGACTCTAGAAAAAGTTGACGTGTCCAACGTCATGTTAACAATCCAACGAAATTGGATCAATAGCAAAGAAATCAACTTATGGGACTAAAACCTAATTTTTGACTACAATAATTAGATCATGACAAAAACCCATAATAGAATACTACTTTTGCAATGTTTCTTAAATTAAATACACATTGAATATATTTTCCAGCAAATATATTAGCAGAATAAACCTCTGTTTGTTCCCGAGTAACAGATCAAAGCTCATTCATGGCAAGTTCTTTCTTGAAACCAGAAAAAACACAAAACCATGATTCACATTTAATGGAGTCATAGGAGTAAATAGTAATAAATACAAAGTCACCTTTCTTGATGTGACATTTCTTAGTATCGCCTCCAGCTTCATCTCAAGCTGGTGCAAGCAACTCTTCCATTCCACATTGGTGAAGACACATAGTAATTATAAAATGCATGCTAGAAAAACTCTCCGTACAATAATCCCATCTTGAATCCTAAAATACTTTTAAAAAAAAACTATTAAAGCAACTAGTTTGACATTTCAAATGAGTGTTGCAAAAAAAAATTTCACATTCTATCAAAAGAAATAATAGAAATTAAAAGAATGAATTTGTGAAGTTTGTTGCCAAACTATTGCTATGATCCATTTTTAATTCGATTATCGTAAAATATTATATGTTTTAGGAGTGATTGAATTTATAGCTTATGAAAAAGTGGGCAGTATTAAATTTTGTCGAAATTATTTTTGTAGAAGCATAATCAATATTCCACCGGTTTTTAAATTTAAATTAATTTATCAAGAAATTGTCGCAAAATTTGGGATTAAAAAACACACAAAATTGATTTTTTAATTAAAAATAAAAAAAATACTTTTTAAAAAAAATGATTGCAAGCACTCCCTGGAATTTTTCACTCTTATAATGTATCTGGGATAATATATGTACGTATATATACACGCAAGTGAGCAAACCCTGGAATTTAGTTGATGGGGGAGACTGAATTAATTAATTTTATTCATATATATATATATATATATGCATATATATAATTTTACGCATAAAGTTAAAAAAAATGAAAAGCCACGAATCCACCGTATTGGAGCTGGAGCTGGAGCTTGCATAATGGCGAAGCCTTCAAGCAGGGGAGAATACGAGTGCAGTGACTTCGGCTTCACACAGAATCGAGAGCTCGCCAGCTTTCTTAAATAGTCCTTTGCGTCTCTTTGAAAATGACACACGTCTAGCTGAAATATCCTCAATTTTCTTTGTCTTCGTCTTTTCTTTACCCATTTTGAACCCCTTTTAAACAAACACAATATTATGAAAAGTGTAAGATTTTGACAAATATTTTTTTTTTAAAGCGCGGAATCAACAGTCATTTTTCAATAATATCCCGAGCAAGTCCGGCCACTTGAACAAAGAATACAGTGAAAGGTTTTATATATTGTTGTATTTCTTTAACAATTTATATTCCAACTTGCAAAAAGATCCAACTCCAACATCAGCTAGCTCACGCCTGTCCCCACAGAACAGAACGAACTGTACGGCATTAAATATTGACCATTTTATCAGCCTTGTCTTGGTTAGACAACACGAAATGGAAAATATAAATCCGGCCAATCGATATACGTATTCTTGTGTTGTCACAGAACTTCAAATGCTCATGCAATAATCCCGTCTTGATCTCATGCCAAAGAAAACCTAGATCCATTTCACTGAAAAGACAGAAACCCTAAAGAAATAGAACTCAAGAACCAAAAAAAGAACACCCCCCCCCCCCAAACTTTTCATCAAGACTTGCTTATAAATCCAAAAGGGTCGACAGTAAACTTGCTGATTTCCATCAAACTCATGAACATCTTTTGAAATAAAGCGTAAAAATCAAGATAAATTGCAATAAAAACTCTTGAGACGGTGGATCTGTAAATATTTACCTTTTCCGGAGCCGGGTTCTTGTTCCCGGAGCTTAGTCATCCAAGTATGTACTAGGAAAATTCTAGAATGCCAAAAAAGGTACAAATCTAGATGTGGGCTTTGTGGGTGATAATAATCAAAAAAAAGAAGAAGAAAAGCAAGAGAGTGCACAAGATGGAGCCATATGGCGGAAGCACGCGAATCCAAGTAAGACACCAAGTGGTGATTGAATAATAGCCAAGTATTTGGAATATATTACAAGTTTTTCTCCAAAAGTTCCACTTATCATTTTTCACAAAAATAGTGTAGTTCTAGCCACTAATTTTTACTTCTTTTTATTAAAGTGTCACCTTTTACGTGCATCATTTTACACAAAAACATAACCTTTCGATTTTATATTTTATGTGCTTAGATTATATATTTTATAATATAATAAATCATATGTGTTGCTAATAAATTTTTTTAATTTCTTTGACGTATTACATTATTGTGTTAACAAATTAAAACAATTTTTATGCACAAAAATTAATGTTAGATTGTCTCATATGTTAACTTCGTAAGACGAATTTCCAACCCAACCTGATCAATGAAAAATATTATATTTATGTCGAAAATATTATGAAAATCAAAATATCATTTTTTGTTAGTTGTAATATGAAGAAAAAATTACAAATTTAGTCCCGTAAATAGACATTTTTTGTTTTAGTCTTGTAACTTGTCAAAATTTAGTTTTTATACAGTAACTTGTTTTTTTGGTCATTTTTTGTCCGAAAGCACTTAATTCATCGAATATGATTTATACGACATCGATTCTATCATATGTGACATATGTAGGGATAATAAAAAAAACTCACATTACTCACATTAAAATTAATGTGATAAATGAGACATGCAAAAATAAAGTAATACGACCTCGTTACTTCAAAATATTAGGGAAAAAAATTGTAGTTTTTCTTTATTTTTGTTATTTATATTTTAATGATTTGGTTAGAAGTATTGTTTTTAATATAAAAAGTATTTTTTTACACCACAAATATAGATCAGATAAACTTATCTCGTGAATAATAGAGTCATTTCACGACATAACGATTTAAGAATAACAATTTTCAAATTATAATACAAAGCTAATTAAATTTAAATATTTTTTGGGGAATTTAATTTTTAAACAAAAATAATATGATTTCAACAGATATATATTATTATTTTTCTTCCTTCTAAATTTTCTACTACCAACAATGATTTGTATATGACGAAATTATTAGTTGAGACAAAATTTCAACTAACTTAACATCAAAAGCATTTAAATTAATTTCCGTCCACTGTTATAATAATCTCGCAATAAAATTAACATTACATGTCAAAAATCAGTACCATTTAACTTAAAAGTAATAATATTTCAAATTTTTGATTTATCAAATTTTAATGTCCATACACGTCATGGCTGACGATCTCTGTCAAATTGGCAGGTTTACACAAGTAGACGTACCCGTCATGGCTGATCGATCTCTGTCAAATTGGCCGGTTTACACAAGTATACGTACGGACGCGAGCATCTTCACATCTTTCTTGTGATGACAACTTTAAACAGTGATATATCCATCTGGGTCATTAAAACAATTAGATTTATCGAAACTAAAAATACGAAATTTTTATATCTTTGAGTTTTCGACGTCATTTTTAAATTTCAAATCATTTAGATTTTATATTACCTAGATTTGATATATTTTGTCAGTTGAATATTGTTAATTATTTATTGATATCTTATTTATATTAATTAAATATATATTAAAAATAATTTATAAAAAAATTAGAAATATGATTTAAAAATTAACGATGATTTTTTAGAATGGTAGCCGTGTTCAACGATGGTCTAGGTTAATTGTTGCTCAAATTAGCTATGATTTTTAATAAACCGCAACTAACTTTAACGGTGTATATAAACAACTGCTAATATTATAAACAATTTTGATAAACGCTAGCTAGATTTGACGAAGGTTAATAAAACAATATCTCATTTTTGTGATGGATTTTCGAAACCATTGTAATACAGATTTTAACGATGTTATTTAGTCTGTAGCATAAAACGATTTAACAATGCCTTTAGCAACCGAAAATCCGTCGCCAACTGGCTTTTTTTTGTTGGTGTTATATGTTTCGATACAAAAATGTTAATATAAAATAATTTCAAATATATAACACATACATTATCTAAATATATTCACAGGAAATAAATCAATAATGAACTCATGAGTTCCTGGATTTATTTTAAAAATTAAAGATTTAAATCAAAGTTATTCAAATTTGGGGAAGAATAGACATCTCAAATCTATACTTTTCTGCCCAAAATATTCTTGACAATGAAGGGCATCATTTAGGATTTTTTGGAGGAGGAAAGATCATTCCACTAGGATTCATGCATGGGTAGGGGATAATATTCCTCCATTATATCTTCCTTTTAAAGTTGAGCACAAATTATTTATGTTCCATTTTTAGTCGTTGAAGTTACATTTACAAGTAGGGATAGGGAATCAAATAGTACACTAAGATGTTGATTTATCTAAAGTATTTGAGAGTTTTAATTATCTTGATTGAAAAAATCACAACATACACTATAATATCTAAAAATTCATAATATTAGGATCATCTACGCCAGTTCTATTAATTAAGAAAGAGCAGGTCTCTTATGAGACGGTCTTACGAATCTTTATCTGTGAGACGGGTCAATCTTACTCATATTCATAATAAAAAGTAATACTCTTAGTAAAAAAAGTAATATTTTTTTCATAAATGATCCAAATAAGATATATGTCTCACAAAATACGACATGTGAGACCGTCTCACACAAGTTTTTGTCATTAAGAAATGTGTTAATTGATAAATAAATTGTAATAGTTTAGAATATATACGGGATCATGGCGTTTCATTAAAATTTGTAGCTGATGATAATAATACATCTATAATCTTTTAGTCTTTGTAACAGCTAAAGCTTTGTGATTCGATTGCTCTTCTAGAATAAATAATTATTACACTCTAACAAACTCTATTTCAATAAATGCACTATATGCAATCTATTGGAATCGAGCATGTGAGGTGACTCTGCTACAAATTATATGATTAAAAATTTCAAATATAATCTTTTAAATCGTACAATATACAAAATGTCTTGTTTCAACTTATCTCCTAATATGAACAATTATTAGTGAATATACTATTTGATAAAGTAAATGTTCAATAACCAAATAATTGATACATTTTTAAGTTATTGATATGATCAATTTAATGAATGTTACAACATTATAAAATAAGTACGAACAAACCAAAATACAATATAGATCAAATAAGGAAATCAAGTTATTGAAGAATTTTGGGAAATAATAGAACATGACACGAAGATCTTAACATATGAGATAATAAACCAGCTTAAAATTTTAACATAACTTAAAAGATCACGATTATACCCATATATACTTTTTCCAAATAAAATTCATTATAATGGTGACGTGACTTCGGATATTCTTGGCATAGACCCGGATATTGCTGACGTGGCACATCAACGTCCAAGAAAAAAAAATCAAAATAAAAAAAAATACAAGTTAGTGGACTAAAACTGTTA
Organism: Primulina tabacum; assembly: GCF_025594145.1. NCBI lineage: Eukaryota > Viridiplantae > Streptophyta > Magnoliopsida > Lamiales > Gesneriaceae > Primulina > Primulina tabacum. The sequence continues at coordinate 124,751 of NW_027459727.1, read as the reverse complement.
ATCGACCTAATATACAACAAAAAATATATTTTTCCTCAAATTAGAATAAAATGATTGCATTAGAATATAAATAATACAAAAAATATGTTTAGGAATGACAATGGCTCGAGTTCAAACTCGACCCGCATAAAACTCGCATTTTTGTGGCGGCTCCAAACCCGGTCAAAAGGGTCTCATGACGGGTTTGGACCCGGGTAGGGGACAGGTCTAGAGTTTGCCTAGACTCGCCCAGACCTGTCCCGTATATATATAATATTTATATACATATATAATAATAATAATAATTATTATTATATTTATCTATATATAGTATTATATAATCTATATATATATATAAATATATTATTAATTTGGCGGGTCAAAGTTGGTTTGGACCTGCCAGATCAGGTGGGGTGGGGTGGGTCCAGAAATCAGTCGGACGGAGTAAGTCATTTGTCTATACTTTTTTTAGCAGGACGGGTCTCGAACCGAACATAATTTAGTAGTTGTTTTCCGCCGAGTTTGATATTAGTAGCAACGATTTAGCTTTACACTATATATATATTTTAAAATAAATTTGATGTTTTTATTGATTCAAAACTATTTTTTTAAAAAAATAGAACATACATATATATCTATCAAGGAAGGAAAATAAACAAAAAAAAATGCATGCAATGTCCAAGTTGTAACTAGGGATGAAAATTTTCTCCTGGGGTTCGGGTCCCACAGGAAAATTCAAAAACAGACGGGGATTAATTTTCGAATTCAGGATCATGTATTTTTTTAATCCTCGAAATAGTTCAGAACGGATATGTAGATTCTATCCTCATTCTTGAATCTCTCTCGATAATAATATTATATTATTATTATTATTATTAATAATAAGTTCGGATTCAGGGATTCTCGATAATAATATTATATTATTTTTATTTTTTTAAATCCCAGCGAGTTCGGATTTAAGTTCGGGGATTCTCCTAATCATAAAGAAGCAGAAATACAATTCGGAAACAGAGATGAGATGACAAACCCACGTATCGCCCCACCCACCCGATAGTCATCACTATGTATCATGTAAAATCAGTGTCATGCCAGTCAAATGCCAATAACATGCCCAAATAGTATGATGTAATATCAGTATTATACACTACTTTTTTTCATTTTATATGTGAAAAATCATATTTATATTTTATTTTATATCTTTCGATATGACTACATTTTAAATGAGATTTCTGTCATTCAGAAAACTAGTCAATTATATTATTTATATTCTAATGCAATCAGTGTATTCTAAATTTTTTAACAAAATCTTAAACATCACTAAATTAATGAAGTATATATGATATGATGTTAATAATAATATAATATGATATATAAATTATATATGATCGAACACTTACCGCAGAAAGGTATCCACGCTGCGACGCACGCTGTAAAATTGAAAGCCGTCTTAAGTTTGACACTATTGGCGGCGTGCGATTTACGCTGCGGTTTAGTCTAATAATGGCGTGCAGAGTATGCTATTAATAGTTAAACTATTGGCAGCGTGCATATGTACGCTGTTAATACAACTTTCTGCAGCGTGCACAATTACGCCGTTAATAGTCATAAAAAAAAATATTAGCGACGATTTCGACAAACCGTCGCAAACGAGCGACGGGGCCAAATTAGCGACGGTCTTAAAACTTAGCGACGATGTTATAATTTCGCGACAGTTCCAAAACCGTTGCTAAAGTTTGCGTAAATTTTAAAAAAAAATTACTTTTATAATTTAATACATTTTTATAAAAATACAATACAACTATAATAATAATACTCATGATCTTAATTAACAATAAAAAAATACTCATGATCTTAATTAACAATTAAAAAATTAATCAAAAATTGAAACAAAAACAGGTATTTAAATCGAAACTAAAATCATGTAAGTAGAGAAAAATGTTAAGTGTTGTGAAAAAAATGGAACGGAGATCGGGAATAAATAGAGAATTTACGATTTTTTAGCGAAGGTTTGTTACTAAACCGTCGCCGATGTAAGTCTATTAGCGATGATTAATTATTAACCGTCTAGCGACGGTTAATTATTAACCGTCGCCGATTTAAATCGGCGACGGTCTGTTCTAAACGGTCGCTAAATGTGGCCTTAAATCGGCGACAGTTTCTTGTAAACCGTCGCTAAATGTGGCCTTAAAATCGTCGCAACTTTAACTTTAGCGACGGTTTTACTAAAGCCGTTGCTACGTTAAAATTCGAACTCATTTTTCGCAGCGTGCTTATAATATGCATGTCGTGAATAATACTATTGACGACGTACGATTAATGTGCGCCGTTAATGTCTGAACACGATTTTTTTTTTAAAAAAAATGATTTACTTTTTGCAGCACACATAAACTTGCATGCCGTTAATAATACTATTAACGGCGTGCCTTTATTGTGCGCTGTCGTTTATATAATTTATTAACAGCACACATAAATGCAAGCTGCAGATATTACTATCCGCAGCGTGCTTTTAATGCACGCCGTTCATAATAATATCCGCAGCGTGCTTTTAATGCACGCCGTTAATAGTATCAAGTTACTATCCGCAGCGTGCTTTTAATGCACGCCGTCAATAGTAATATCCGCAGCGTGCTTTTAATGCACGCCGTTAATAGTATCAAGTGCAACACTATTAACGACGCACATATGGGTGCACGTCGTGAAAAGTAGTATTCGCAACGTGCGTTTAATGCACGCTGTTGATGACGTGCTGCGGAAAATCATTTTTCTTGTAGTGATAATTGTGTAACTTAGTCTTATACATGTCGATGATCAAAGTTGAGAGAATTATTGAACTCCAAAAATCCTCTAGCTACTCCTAATCATTGGTTATCACTAAACTAACATATATCATTTAATGATATTAAAATTGTTGTGAAAAAGTAAAAATTTATGGTAAAAAGTAAAAATCTCAAACTCTCAAAATTTACCAAATAACACATTTTATAATATTTTTCTCTCTACTCAATTGTGAATTTCTTCACAAATGGTGAGCCTATTTATAGAATTTCTTTACAAATAATCCAAAAAAATAAATTCATCGTTACATACATCATCACACACTAATTTTCAATATTCAACACCTAATTTTCAACATTCAAATATTCAATATACACATTTTAAATATTAATTTTTAACACTCCCCCTTGTGATGATGATCATAATGATTGTCTTCATTACGTGTTTTTATACTGCCTCGTTAAAAACCTTACTAGGAAAAATCCATTGGGATAAAAATCATAGTAAGAAAAAAAGAGTGCAGCCACGTAAACTCCCCCTCATGTTGACATGAACAATTCTTTACAAATTTCGTAGATTGCACATCTAAATATTATATATGTGCTTTCTAAATATCGTCGTAGGAAGTGCCTTTGTGAAGAGATCTGATGAGTTTTCACTTGATTGAATGTGACAAACATCAATACATTTATTCTTCTCAAGCTCCTTGGTGAATGCGAAGAACCTAGGAGAAGTATGTTTAGTTCTGTCGCTTTTTATGTATCATTCTTTCATTTGAGCAACACATGCAGCATTATCTTCATATAATATCACAGACTTCTCGTCGAATGATAATCCGCATGAGATTTGGATATGTTGGGTCATGGATTTTAACAACACACATTCACGGCTTGCTTCATGTAGTGCAATAATCTCGGCATGATATTATTAAGTTGTTACGAGCGTTTGTTTCAGTGAACACCAAGAAATTACAGTGCCTCCACGAATAAATACATATCCAGTTCGAGAACGTGCATTGTGTGGATCAGATAAGTATTCAGCATCAGCATAACCAATTATACTTGGATTATCATCTTTTGAATACAAAAGTCCCAAGTCTGTTGTTCCTCGTAGATAACGGAATATATGTTTAATTCCGTTCCAGTGTCTCTTTGTTGGATATGTGCTAAATCTTGCCAATAAATTTACGGCAAAAGATATATCAGGCCTTGTACAATTTGTAAGATACATAAGGGCACCGATAGCGCTTAGATATGGTACTTCTGGACCAAGAATATCTTTATCATCTTCACATGGACGGAATGAATCCTTTTCTATGTTTAATGATCTAACAACCATTGGAGTACTTAAAGGATTTGATTTATCCATATTAAAACGTTTAAGGATCTTTTCTGTATAATTTGTTTGATGAACAAATATTCCACATTCTTTTTGTTCAATTTGTAAACTCAGACAATACTTGGTTTTTCCAAGATCCTTCATTTCAAATTCTTCCTTCAAGTATGACACAACTTCTTGAATTTCCTTATTCGTTCCAATGATGTTTAAATCATCAACATATACAGCAATAATTACGCATCCGGATGTTGTTTTCTTAATAAAAACACAAGGGCATATTGAATTATTTACATATCCCTTTTTCATCAAGTGATCACTTAGCCGATTATACCACATTCGACCGGATTGTTTTAAACCATATAATGATCTTTGTAATTTCACAGAATAACATTCTCTGGGTTTTGTGTCACGCCCCGAGACCGGGGTTAGTCGACACCGGCGTTATTCAACAATCACATAATTGCTAAACAACAAGCCTCGTAGTACAGTATAAATCAAAACCAGTTTATATCATAAATACCATCAAAATGAAGTCGTCCTTACAATAGTAACTCTGAAAAAGATAAAAATCTGCGGAAGCGTTTATAATTGAATTAAAACTCACAAGAACATATTCTTAATTAAAATTCTTAGTGCGTCCACTATCAGCCCCAAAACTGGCGTCCGGTTATTATTTCTCTTTTTCTTCTTCTGATTTATCTGGGGAGGGTAGAGAAAGCGATGAGTAATATGGTCGTCACTCAGTAAGTGGGGGCCGTTCGAGCACAACATAAAAATATTTACACAATTTTCGACACATAAACATACCATACTTTTCATAACATATCATCATATTCATATCATACCAGCACTGCGATTCTTCCATCTTCTATGGTTTACTGATATCAGTCCCTAATTTTTTATCCTCTAAGGGGGCGAGGCCATAAAACGGTTCTATCCCACCGTGAAGGGCCATATGTTGGGATTCCCACCCATTTTCACTGAACCCTCACGGTGCCAACACGTAAACGTACCTAAATCGCACAAAAAACGTAGAAACAGAATGATGGTGCTCAACCGAAACTTTCGAAAACGAAATAATCCATACGCAACATATTTTAAAACAAGCCCACTTACCTTAGACTGAAAGAAAACGTGAAGAACTCGAAAACATAGAAGAATCATGTTTCAAAAACGCAACATCACATCTACCGAAAAATCAGCCGCCTTGTAAAATTTCTTGCACCTTATTGAACCGTTGGATCGGGCTCAAACTTTTAAAGTACGTTCACAAGTACGTTAAATAAATTATGAACAGTGGAGATCGGATTTGGAAGTTTTTTTGACCTGCTTATGGACAAAAACCAAAGGTATGCTGAATTTCCGCATAAAATCTGAGCAGTTTTCTTGCGAAGGCTATAAACAAAAAACTAACCGTTGGATTTGGCTGAAATTTGGATATGTTGTTCAAAACATATGAAGTCATATTCTGAACAGTGGAGATCGGATTCTGAGCATCCGAGCGAGATAAAAAAATTTCTGAACTTCGAAAGAATTTTGATGTCTCGTGCAGAATTTTGGAGAACAAAAATTTCGAAAATTCTTGGGAGCACTTGAGAGAGCAAATTTCGAAAATTTCTTGCTAGAATGAGGGGTTAAATTTTTGAAGGCTTAGGGGGTATTTATAGGTGCTAGGTGAGAATCCTACCATAAACCGATTGATTTTCCTTCCAAAATTTTGAGATGTCCCTTTCATAAATTTCGAGATGCTCCTTCCATAACTATTGATATGCTTTCTTGTTGGGAAAAGGTGCATTGTATGCAATATACTCTTCTAAATAGGTTGAAATCCTTCCTAAATTTCGAAAATAATACATGATTTGTACTAAAATTTTGAATTTCATGTATTTATTGGCTTGAAATTTCCAATACCATGTATTATTTAATATTTTCAAATTTATTATAATTAAAAAATAAATTTTTATACATGTCTATATTTAATTAATTACATGCCCAAAAATTTGGGTTCTCACATTTTGAACTTTGTACTTCAGGCATCTTAAATCCTTCAGTGATTTTCATATATATATTACTATCAAGTGATCCATATAAGTAAGCTGTAACAACATCCATAAGACGCATTTCTAAATTTTCAGATACCGCTAAGCTAATCAAATACCGAAACGTAATTGCATCCATCACGGGAGAATACGTTTCTTCATAATCAATTACAGACCTTTGAGAAAAACCTTGTGCAACAAGTCGAGCTTTATATCTTACTATTTCATTTTTCTCATTTCGCTTTCGAATAAAAACACATTTGTATCCAACAGGTGTTACACCTTCAGGTGTAAGGACTATAGATCCAAAAAAATTACGTTTATTTAGCGAATCCAATTCAACCTGGATGGCTTCTTTCCATTTTATCCAATCCTGCCGATTTTTACATTCATCAAAAGATTTTGGTTCATGATCTTCATTATCATTTATGATGTCGATTGCCACATTATAAGAAAATATATCATCAATTTCTTCTATATCTTTTCGATTCCATATTTTTCCAGTATTAATGTGATTGATAGATATTTCACGATTCTCGTCAGTTTGTGTTTCTGACAGAACATTTTCATCATCATGTGTTTCTTCAGGAACATCCTTCTCTATTTTGTGATTATCATGTGTTTCTTCAGGAACATCATTTTCTCTTTTGTGATCATCGTGTTTCTCTATGAATTTTTTTTTTCGAGGATTTTTATCCTTGGAACCGACTGGCCTTCCACGCTTCAGGCGTTTAATGACATCATGAGTATCTTCAATTTGTTTCTTCGGAATTTCAGTTCGAGCAGGGGCATTTGCAGCATGTATATATGATTTAGTTACCCCTTTTGTGTTTGCAAATTCATCTGGTATCTGATTTGCTATTCTTTGCAAGTGCACAATTTGCTGTACATCTTTTTCACATTCTTTTGTTCTTGAATCCAGATGTAACAATGATGATACATACCATGTAATTTCCTTTTCAGTATGTTTCTGTTCTTCCCCTAACATTGGGAAGATTTCCTCATTAAAATGACAATCAGCAAAACGTGCTGTGAACACGTCGCCTGTCTGAGGTTCAAGATATCGAATGATTGATGGACTATCATAATCGATATAAATTCCAACCTTTCTTTGAGCTCCCATTTTCTTTCGTTGCGGTGGTGCAATAGGCACATACACCATACATCCAAAAATTATCAGATGAGAAATGTCTGGTTCTTTACCAAATGCAAGCTACAATGGGGAGTATTTGTGATATGCACTTGATCTGATACGAATTAATGAAGCAACATGTAAAATTGCATGTCCCCATATAGAAATAGGGAGCTTTGTTTTCATAATCATTGGTCTAGCAATCATTTGCAGACGTTTAATCAATGATTCAGCCAATCCATTCTGTGTATGTACATGAGCAAAATGATGCTCAACAATGATTCTCATAGACATACAATAATCATTGAAAGTATGGGAAGTAAATTCACCAGCATTATCAAGTCTAATTTTCTTGATTGTATAATCGGAAAATTTATTACTCAATTTTATTATTTGAGCAAGTAATCTTGCAAATGCAACATTTCGAGTTGACAATAAACATACATGTGACCATCTCCTGGAGGCATCAATCAATATCATAAAGTATCTAAATGATCCACATGGTGTATGAATTGGTCCACAAATATCACCCTAAATACGTTCAAGAAACATTGGTGATTCAGTTTGGATTTTGGCTGGTGATGGTCTTATAATAAGTTTTCCAAAAGAACATGCTTTACATTGAAACTTATTATTCTGAAAGATCTTCTAGTCTTTCAGCGGAGGACCATGTGTATTTTCTATAATTCTCTGCATCATTGTTGAACCAAGATGTCTTAATCGATCATGCCAATTGGTTAATATTGAAGAATTATCAATTACCATGTTTGATTCAATGGGACATATATGTGTATAATGCAATCCGGTAGGAAGCATTGGTAGTTTTTCAATCACATATTTCTTTCCTGATTTATATGTGGTAAGACATATATATTTCTCATTCCCTTCATTTATTGTTTGAGTATCATACCCATGAGAATATATATCATTAAAACTCAACAGATTTCTTTTCGATTGTGGTGAATATAAAGCATCATTGATAAAAAAATTTGTACCATTAGGTAACAAAAATTATGTTTTACCACATCCTTTAATCAAGTCTACAGGACCTAATATTGTATTCACTGTTGTTTTTGTTGGTTTTAGTTCCAAGAAATATCTCTTATATCGGAGGATAGTGTGCGTTGTACCACTATTGGGTATGCAAACTTCAGCTTTGCTCATAGCATTTTTCATATTTGAACTTCAAAAAAAATATATGCAATGAAATAAAATTACCGGCAATACATATTTAAATATTACACATATCATAATTATACAATAAGACATTATTATATGAATACATGAAAAATAAATTATTGTACATTTATATTCTACCACTATATTGTTCATTTTCAGAGAAATCATTGAGAAAATCTGCAGCATCAATATTTTTCATTTTTATCCCACCAACGTATTGATCATTTCTAGAGAAATCATTCAAAAAATCAGCAGCATCAAAATGAGTTGCATCACTCAAACGGTCACTGCGTTTAGTGAAGTTGGTCTCTTTTTCTTTCCCCTTTATAGATTCTTTATAGAGCTTGCAAAGGTGCTCGGGGGCTCGACAAATACGAGACCAATGTCCTGGAGTGCCGCATCTGAAATAAGAACTTTCAAATCTTTTCGAGTGATTTTCATTAACACTCATGTTCTCATGATGACTTTTTTGTGGGTGGTTCGTGACGTCCTTTTGAGATGAGTTATAAAAATAACTATCTCTATTGTTTTCAAAACCACGGCCTCGACCACGACCACGACCAATTCCACGTCCACGTCCACGTCCACGTCCACGACCACGACCTCGACCAAAACCTTGTCTTTGAATTTGATTTTGAAGCTCGTTGTTCTTTTCCGCCACAAGAAGACATGCGATGAGTTCAGAATATCTCGCAAATCCACGCACTATATATTGTTGCTGTAAAGTTATATTTGATGCGTGAAACGTGGAAATTTTTTTTCAAGCATTTCCGATTCTGTAACCTCATGTCCACAAAATTTTAGCTGCGAGATTATTCAATACATCGTTGAATTATAATCACCGACTTTCTTAAAATCTTGGAATCTTAACATATTCCATTCATCACGGGCGGTCGGAAGTATAACTTCCCTTATATGTTCAAATCTTTCTTTTAATCCTTTCCACAGAGCCAAGTGATCTTTTTTGATGAGATATTCACATTTTAAACCTTCATCGAGATGTCGACGCAAAAATATTATAGCTTTTGCTTTTTCTTGTGATGAAGATATACCATTTTCTTTAATGGTCTTGCTTAGACCCAATGACTCAAGATGCATTTCTACATCGAGAATCCATGACATATAATTTTTTCCCGTGATGTCGAGCGCAACAAATTCGAGCTTTGTCAGATTTGACATGATGGTACTAAAAAAAATTACGATACATTTTATTAGTTAATGAATATTGCAATACAAAGTAATGGATAAACAACAAGTACAAGCATTCGTAAAAATAAAGAAAAATACGAGGAGGATATTCTCCAATAAATACAAAACTCGTGAGTATGATAACAAAAATAATTAAAAATAACCTTGAGAAAGCCATCTTCTTTTTTCTTCGAAAGTTTGATGAAGAATAATTTTTAGAGAAGAAGAGAAAGTTCGAGTGATTGAATGTGTTTGTGAGATCATATTTATAGGGCAAAAACTAGCCGTTTTGTTACCGTTTATGACCGTTGGTGTACAAAAAATAAATGTATGTATTTGTACAATTTTGTGGTAATAATATGATGTATATAATATTAGTCATGTTTAAATAATTACGTATATCATATCACATTATTATAATGAGGTGTCATAAGTTATTTTGTTTAAAAACCTTATAGGCTTTTATACTTGTCGTATCCCTTACCGGGAGTGTGGGATGTCGTCTTAACATCCTCCCAGGATTTATAACAAGTTTTTGAAAAAAATTATTTTTATTATTTCTAATTTTTATTATATAATAACATTATATTATATATACAATAAATAAATAACAGTAAAATAAATATTATTATTTTTGTTACCTTTTTCTTCTGTTTGGAGCTTGGAAAAGTAAGGAGGACTTTTAGTGCTTCGTGCTGATAACGTGTTGTGAAAAAGTAAAAATTTATGGTAAAAAGTAAAAGTCTCAAACTCTCAAAATTTACCAAACAACACACTTTATAATATTTTTCTCTCTATTCAATTGTAAATTTCTTCACAAATGGTGAGCCTATTTATAGAATTTCTTTACAAATAATCTAAAAAATAAATTCATCATTACATATATCATCACACACTAATTTTCAATATTCAACACCTAATTTTCAACATTCAAATATTCAATATACACATTTTAAATATTAATTTTTAACAAAAATAAGTCATAAAGTGATAATTAATTTATATAACCTTAAAGACATTATAATGAATTTTATTTGTAAAAGTGTAGGTCTCTTGTGCGACGGTCTCTCGAATCTTTATTTGTGAGACGGGTCAATCATACCGATATTCACAATAAAAAGTAATACTCTTATCATAAAAAGTAATATTTTTTAATGGATGACCTAGATAAGATATCTGTTTCACAAAATACGACCCGTGAGACCGTCTCACACAAATTTTTGCTTTTGTTACGTTGAAATATATCTCTGAAATTCTGATATTTATTTTTGATACATTTACATTTAATCGCGATCTTCTTAATTATGTTAAAATTTAAAGCTGATTTATTATCTTACACATTTAGATCTTCGGGTCTTATTCTTTTATTTACCAAAAATTCAATTATAATTTCCTTATTTTATCTATCTTATCTTTTGGTCATTTCATAATTAGTTTGTATAATTTTGTAACATTCATTAAATTGATCAAAATAGTAAATAAAAATGTATCAATTATTTGTTAATTAAATATATACTTTATCAAGTCATATATTCATTCCATAATATCATTGTAGTGTATTAATCGTCTCTGTTACGAGAGTAATTGAAACATAATGATTGAATTATTGTACAGTTTAAAAGATCGAAGTTGCACAGTTACTTCTAGTCATAACTTTTGTTAAAACGACATATGTTTGATCCTATAATTAATATTAGAACTAATGAATGCAATTATAAGAAGTAATATTGTCAGAGAATGCAATAATTGTTTATGCTAAAAGAACCCGCAAATTTACTGAAGTATTATAATTTATATCACCTCTCTTAATTAATAAAACCTAGATTATCCTAACGTTGTTAATTTATAAATATTATACCGAATGCTGCAATTTGTAAATCGATTATTTTAAATTTAAATATACTAAAGGCACTCAAATTCTATTAAATAATTCAAAATGAATCAAATAACACTCAACCACAAGCAAGCAAGCCGCGAACCATCCGCTCGACCCCCAAGATCATTCCGAGGAATTCTGGTACGAATGATTCTTGTTATACTTAAATTCCATCATCTGATTACGGTGAATGAAATTTTACAAGATTAAATCTCAATTCACACAATTTAGAATCAAAATGTCCCGACATTCTCCCCACAAAAACTCCTGAGAGAAACAAAACTTGAGGTATGAAGCATCGCCTCTGTCCAACCAGTGTAATGAACCATTTCAAACGCATCAACTTTTCGAGTGGATTTAGACTCGTTGCAGTAAAAAAACAGCTCGAAGTTTTCCCACAATATCAATATGTCACCATCTTTAAAAGCTTTAATGGGATACATGATTTCAGAAGTTGTCTGAAACATTATAGGGATCACATATTGCCGCGACCAAGATTCTTCAACTTGGTATTCCTTCATCGTCCATATAACTATCGCATCCCACGAAATATTCTGACATAAACATAAGCAGTCCTGTAGAACGGACAGGCTTCTGGAATCCGGGAAATGATTTGGATACGAAGGAAGTGATGAAAAGGGTTTGAAAATTTCGGTTTCTAGATCAAAACAAGAAACAAAATGCTCGCAATTGGAATCTTGTACCAGCCAATGTAGATTTCCATTCAGGAAAACTCCCTTGGAACCGTAAAGACTTTGAAATGGACCGACTGGCGCGACGCTCCTCCACGACCCTGTTCCTATGGTGTAAACCAGGCACTCACCAGATTTCATCGGAAAATTGGAACAGGGCCACATAACATCTTGGTAATTATTCCAAACAACCTTGTACTGCCCACTTATTGAGCTTAACCCGAATCCAAAATCCCAGTTGTAAACATCTTCATCAATGAATTTAGCCTGGGGAAGAGTGATATACTCACGTGTGATTGGATTGCATATGTAAAGACAGTGCTGGGTACTAAGGTCGCACAAGAAAAGAAAACCATTAACGGAACCTCCAATGAATATTCTTGAATCAGGTGAGGTAATGAACGATCTGGGATCGAATTTCTTGACCAGATTATAGTGAAGATCGTGGTTTTGAAGCTCCAAAACATCCTCGAATTCGAATATTTTGCATATATATTCATCCTCTTCAGATTGATAGATAACTAGGCCGGGATTCGATAAAGAAAGATGGCATTTGGCAAACTCGGGAGCAGAGAGGATTTCAAGCCATTGCTTGCAGACGCGTTTGCAGCTTACAATGTCTCGAATCGGAAGTCTTGAAAGAATACGTAAGATGATTTCTGATGGAAGATTATTCATCAAGAATTAATTGGTGGCTTCTGTATCTATTCCGGGTATGTACGTATCTTGTGTAGAGCTGGAGAATTTTTATGCTCTGTATCCAGATGAGATGGATTTAGGAGGATGATTCAATATATTTATAGTTGAAATTATATTAATTTTTTAGGGAAAAATTATAAAAGAAAATAAAAAATTCACAATTTCATTCGAGATGTGATATATATTAGTCCTTACCGATTCATAATAACTAGTAGTGTTGATTCTTGACTATACTTTTCTGTGCTTAGTTTGACTTTGAAATAATCAACAAGTTTTTTTTTTTGGAACAAATCATCAAAGTTAATTTGATTTTTGGAATATGTTGACGTTGTATGGGTAATTGATCTGCAGTCGAGGCAATTCCCAGAATGTAGGGTTGAATCAATCATAACTCGTCTCTTCTCGAAGTAAGAGAATTTATCATAATCTTTATAAAAACATTGATTCCCCCTATCCACTCGTGTAAAAAGATAATAAAAATGTTGGAGTCGTTGAACGTTTGATTGATTGTCAGAAGTTCGATTTTTTTATCAATATTTTTTCAGACGAATTTGTCGTACAAAATTTGCACGATCGTGGTTTGCAAATTATTGTGTTAGTTGGGTTTACTTATTGCGCATCAAATGACAATAGTTGTGAATTTCATCGTCACGAAAAAGAACAAAAAAGATAATAATAGTGTAGCATTCGATATCATCGATCCATTTTTTAAATTAGCTTGGAGAATATGAAAAAAGGAGTGGTTGATTGCAGTTTGGGGAAGGTGGAAAGAAAGAAAGAAACAAGTCGAGTAAAAAGTCAAAAAGATTCGTCAAGCTCAAGCCAGCATTTGTGCACCATATAGAAATTATTTTGTATATGTCAATCGTTTTTTTACAAAAATAGATAACCTAAGTTGCTGTATAAGTATATTGTAAGTTTTTATAAAAAATTTTAAACTTTCATTTTCAAACATAGTGGGACAAGGATACCACACGAATCCGCCGGGTTTTTGTGCTGGGCTGTCCCAAAAATAAGGCGCGGCAGGTCCGGTTCGGATCCAAATTTTTTTTAGCCGTAGATTGGGCTATTCCTTCAATCTTGGCCATATGTGGAGGTGGTGTAGGTATATCATATATCTATAGCATCGCACTTGTATTACATAATTATCCCCTTCAAACAAGAATATCTCATTAATTTTTCTGAGTTACATAACGAATAAAGGAAATTTAAAGAAACGGCTTTCAATTCTTAGATCGCATATATAATCATATATCTATAGCATCACACTTCTATTAAACTGCCAGAAGCACTTAATTTATCTTAATTTATATGGATCGGAGTCTAGAGGTTCCTAAGAAAGATATTACATTTTCACCATGGAAATTCTTGAGTGAGAAAAAGCTCAAACAGTGAGGAATAGCTTCGATCCAACTTTGTTCCTTCTGAATCGTTATGTCAAGATCTCGACAAGTTTTGGTCTTACTGTTGAAATAGAACAGGTTGTAATTGTTCCAACTTAGCAATATGTCACCATTTTTAAAAGCTTTGATAAGTTCAACTGAGTCATAATATGTGCAAGGAAAGTCTTCTACTTCAGCAATAACAAGTATTTCAGTCCAAGATTTCTCCACCCCATATTCGTTCATCACCCATATAGCAGTGATCTCATCATCTTCGGATCTGATGTCAACAAAACACAAGCAATCATCCAAAATTCCCAAGGTTCCAACAACTGGTGGAACTGGTGGTGTTGGAAACGGAGGAAAGGGCTGGAACGACTCAGATTCAAGATCGAAACAATAAATTAATTTGTCTCCAGAGCCGCAATAATCTTGTACAGACCCATGAAGATTTCCATTCAGGAACAAACTACGGGAAAGATCATAATGTCCGAACGGCGGGCCTGGCTGAACGTGTCTCCATGACCTTGTTCCAAGTGTGTATACTAAACACTCATGATTTTGAATACTCGAGCATGGCCCTGCTTGGGGATTTGAATGCCGATGAACATTCCTAACTACCTTGTATTGGCCTGTAATCTTGCTTACACCGAATCCATACTCAGAAGTGTCAGGATATTCGACAATACAAGCTTCAATCCTTGGAAAAGCAATATACTCATGTGTGATGGGATTGCATACGTATAGAGCGTCGTACAATTTGTTTCTACATTCCCTTAGGCAAAGCAAACCATTGACCGAACCCACAAGTAGTAAATTGACTTCAGGTAAGCCCATAGACAAATTGGGATCAAATTTCATCACTGGACTTGAGTGAAGATTGTTGTGTTGAAGCTCGATTCCGTCTTCAATTTCGAATATCTGGCATAAGTTTCCTTTTGTACCAGATTGAAGGATTACTAGGCCAGGGGTTGAAAAAGGAAGATGGGATGCGGCAAACTCAGGAGTGGAGAGTAGGTTGAGTAATTGCTTGCAAACGCATTTGCAGCTTAGGATGGTTTGGACAGGAAGCCTCGAGAGAATATTGATCATGATTTCTGATGGTAGATTAAGAAAGAATGGACTTCTAAACATCTTCTGTTTTGATGTTTGTATGCAGAATCCTTCGCTGGATTACATATAAGTTTTATGGATATAAGAAATCCTACACCGTAATTCTTTAAAAAATAAATATATTAAAAACTGGACAAGTATTCTCGCTTGTGTTACGTGGAAGTTTCCTCGTCTCTTCCTTTATATATTTACGATAGAGTACATGACAGGCAACCATTTGTATATGCCTTCTCGGGGAAGGAAGATTTACGATGGAACAAGTACTCATCCTTAATCTTCAATATTTATTGAGTAAATTTTCGTGCTAAAACAATAGTTTGTAAGATATGCTAGACAACTGAACCATGTTGGACAAATATCATACAAGTTTATCAAAAAAAATATTGATAACGAAAATCGAACTCTTAATTAATTTTAGTTAAAAATTGTTTATTCCACCAGTTCGGATACGTAGAGGACAAGTTTGCTGTCACATTTGATTTCAAGGTTGGTGATCCTACTTTAATAATCAATGACTAATTCAAGTATATATAGGACCACTTGGTTGTTCGATAAAAATGATATTTTTTTCCATCTACACAACAGGTAATAAAATAAAAATAATGCTAAAGATACGTCCATGTATCTTTATATAAATATTTACAATTGCGAGAATTTTGACTAAATAATTTTTTCTTTCTTTTTTAAATTTGTATAAAATAATAAATTGACATAAATTGATTTTTTGTGATGCTTGAATTCATCCAAAGAAATCAATCAATAATAGTCATACATTTACATATTTTTTTAGTATATTTTCATAATTAATTTTGATTCGCCGTGAAATTTAAACCACTTTACGCAAATAATAGTAATAAAGAAAGTTATTGAGAAAAAATATATTTTAGTAACATATTAATTTTAATATTTTAAAAAACATTTATTTCTAACTCTTACATGCAATTTTTGTTGCTTAATCAACCCCTTTAACCAAGAACTCGAAAAAAAAAATAGTTTTTATCCGTCAAAAGTGTAGATTGGGCTACTCCTTCAATCTAACCCGTTCTGCAAGAAGAATGGAGGTGTCCTCTTCAGTTTTCCCCGCGGGAGACATGCATGAACTTGGAGTCGTAGATTGGGCTAATCCTTCAATCTTGGCCATAGGTGGAGGTGGAGTATGTATTTGAGCAATCCCTTCAAGAACTTGCACAATTCCCCCCATCCTAGGCCTAAGCGACGGTTGCTCTTGGATGCACCAGTAGCTTACTTGAATGGCTCGCATTACCTGTTCCATGTCTACCTCGGATCCCACAAGCCTTTTGTCAAGAATTCCTCCCAGGCCACCCTTCTCAAAACACTCTTCATAAGCCCATAAAGAGAACTTCTTGCCGTTAGTTTCCGAGGAGACTTCGAAATTGCGCCTTCCACTTACAATCTCCAACAGCACCATCCCGTAACTATAGACATCAGCTTTCGCGGTTATTGGAAGATTCGCGAGCCATTCAGGTGCTAAGTATCCTCGAGTCCCCCTCACGTTGGATAGGCTCCGGTGCCTATGTTTGTCCTGGGTCAAGAGTTTTGCAAGCCCGAAATCCGAGACTCTGCAATTGTAGTCCTCACCCAAGAGTATGTTCTCGGGCTTTATGTCACCATGAAGAATGCAGTCCCGGCATTCCTCGTGGAGATAGGCGATCCCTTTTGCCATTCCTAAGGCAATGTTGTATCTAGTTTGCCAGTCGAGAACTTTTTTCTCGGATAATCCATTGTCTGAACTATATAGAAAGCTGTCGAGAGAACCATTCTTCAAGAACTCATACACCAGTAATCTGTGCCGCCCTTCGGAGCAGTACCCTATCAACCTCACCAGATTTAAGTGGTGAGTACTACTAATAGTTGCCACCTCCATTTTGAATTGTTTCTCTCCCTGGCCAATTCCCTCCAGTTGTTTTACTGCAACGACTATTTTATTAGAGAGGACGCCTCTATAAACCGACCCGAACCCTCCTTCACCGAGCTTTTCCTTGAAGCCCTTCGTTGCCTGTAAGAGCTGCTTGTATGTGAATCGAATGGGAACTCCAGAGGCATACTCAGAAGGAGAATACTGAGAAAGTAAGCTTTCGTATCCCGGTTTCGACCTGTAATGGAGCAGTAAACCACATACTAAAATGACCATGGCCAAACTTCCACCTAAAGCCACGACAACGATCTTCAATGAATCAGATTTCTTGTCGACTTCTCTTAAACGAAGCGGAGGATTTGGCAATGCAGGATCACAGACCTTCACGTATGATGTACTAGTCAGAGCCGGAGACTGATACCCACTGACAAATCTTGATTTTTTCATATAACAAACTCCAGTGCCATCTGCGAAGGAAGTGGACGCTATACAAATAGAATCAGAAAGACAGTTAGACCAGCAAGCTCCCATATTCGCTGTAAAGAAATCAGGTTCATATTCAGGAGGGTATGTCAAGAAAACAGAATTATTCAAAGTCACCATTGTTCTATCTGGACAATCTTGGATGTCCTCTTTATACTTGCAACCTTTCCTACTGTCCTTGGGATCAATTAGCTCAAAATTCTGTGACGGACATCGACAAACGGGGGCGAAATTAAGCTCATCATAAGTGCAAATCCCCATATTTCCACAATAACCAAAAACCCGACACTGGTCACTAACCGCAGTCCATCTCACAATTTTGTTTCCACTTCCACTACTCAAAGAAGAACTATAAATCCTCAAATTCCCATCACTATCCAACTTCACAAACCTCAGAGTACCATCACGGATCTCACCATAATCATTGTCACGAGCTATAAGACGCGGATTACTCGGAAACAGTGGATCGAAAAGCTGAAAAATACCTTCTGGTTGCATGCCTATGCTTGGTGATTTCACGGTATAGTTACTAGGTGCGTCCATGGGTGAAGAGCTATAATAATACACAGTGTCATTCCATCGGAGGGTTATGTTTCCCGAGCGCAATAGGCGAAAAGAGTATAACCCAGACCGTAGAACATGATTAACAGTGAAATTCTGTCCAGTAAGAATTGTATCGGTGGGATTATCAAAGGTGGTCCACATTGGAATGTCACCATTCTTGAGCACAAAATTACCAGAATCACCAAGAGAAGCCACAGTTATTCCGAGCCCAGATGTATTGGACCGCCACACTATGGAACCACCCGTCGAGCTGGTGAGAAGCTGGAGGTCTCCGGATGGTAGGAAGCGCAGGGTGGCGGATGAATCAACCGCGCCACCAGGATCACCGCCGGCTTTCCAAACTGGGATCCCGTTGTAGGTGATGGCAGCAAAATAGATGTTCTCAGATTCTTGAATGAAAGACAACATGAAAGTCTTGTTCGGAGATGTCCATGATCGATCAGGAGCTGAGGCATATAAGCTCAAACCCGGAGATACATCTTGTCCTAAACAGGAGCCACCTGCGCAAATGATGCAAAGGATCAGAAATTTCATGTACGATGATTGGAAATTCATTTTCTTGTTTTCCATTTCTTAATTTTCTCTTAGACTGAAAACAGACGGATGACAACGAAAGTAAACACGTTATATATCCGCACTAGATATTTTTCTTGAAGCCAGTACAAAAAGGTCCTCCAATTAATCGCCAGCAATAATAGGACAAATTTTTTCCGTGGAAAAATGAAAACTTTAAAGTGGGTTGTTCCCGTTGTCTCTTCGATTTTTCTTTGTTGATTTTTCTTGCTCAACCGATGCTTACGAAAACCATAAATCACGTTCAGCGTATAAACCATGTATCCGTTCAAACTAGTTCGAGAAGAAGTGGACGACAACGACCAAATGGGAATCTCTTTTTTTTTTTTACATTAAAATGTAAAAACAACTCAAATATTGACACCATCAGAAACCAATATGGTTTCAATACTAAAAATTATATTATTATATACAAAAAAGTTCTAAAATTATTTCAATTATGGATCAAGTCAGTGAAGAAAAAGGGGAAAATTGATTTGTATATAAAAGGATAATTATATAAAGTTTACACCAATGAGCAAGCAAGCGCCCATGGCCTAATGGATAAGGCGTCTGACTTCTAATCAGGCGATTGTGGGTTCGAGTCCCACTGGGCGTGAATATTTTTGTTCTAATGGGCGGAGAAATCATATATTTGCAGCTTTTAGCTGGACCCGTGGCCCAATGTGTTTCAACCATGGCCCTACTATTTATCCACTCGAACGATCCTCTTCCGATTCCCTTAAATTCACCGATCCATTGCCCACTCTTTATTTATTGTCAACATTGGTTATTAAATAAAAATCATAATTAAGTAATTAATATACGCAAATTTATCCTTATAATATCAATATCCATAATACAACAAATAATTTTGGAAATATAGCTTTTCTATTTTTTTAAATCTACGATTAAGATATTTTTTTAAAATAATAATTATTTTGATATGAATTGCAAAAATAAATTTCACAATATTTATCATATTTACACCAATCGGTTTTTACAAAAATATCATTCATTTAGACAAATAATATTTTTCATATGATTTACTCATAACTACATTATTTAATCCTCTTTAAAAATTCAAAAATTCACATATTATCTCTATAAATTACATATTTAAATATAATTGCAAAATCATTATCCAA
The DNA here is from genome assembly GCF_025594145.1 of Primulina tabacum. Classification (NCBI taxonomy): domain Eukaryota; kingdom Viridiplantae; phylum Streptophyta; class Magnoliopsida; order Lamiales; family Gesneriaceae; genus Primulina; species Primulina tabacum. The sequence goes on along the minus strand of NW_027459727.1, from coordinate 104,736 downwards.
ATAAATAATTAAAAATTATAATAAAATTTCATGCATCAACTCGATCTATCAATGATTTATATACATAATAACTATTATTTTATACACGTGTCGTGGGTGTGTCGTTCGCGGGTTATTGTTGTTGTAGTTGTATGGGTTCTACTTCATTAATACACACTGAATTGGTCCATGCAGTACTTTAATTTCACACGACTCTCTATTCTATGAACCACATTTTTATTTCGATATTTTTATTATTATATTTGGTGGGTCCAAACATTTTGTTAGAATTCCGGCTGTAAATGCGACTTTATTGTTATTGGACCACAATGGATTATATAAACAATCAAATAAATATATAGTTTTATTAAGTTGCGATGACATGACACATGAATGATATCAAGGATGATAAGACATCACTAGTATAGTTTCCAATCAATTAATCAATTGGTGACTAATCATATATAATATAATCATTATTATTAATAATGACATTTTTTGTACATACGATATAGAGGATTCAAATTCAAATTATTGATAAGTCGGAGCTTGAAAAGTTTTTTGGCAAAAATTCGTGTGAGACGGTCTCACGGGTTGTATTTTGTGAGACGAGTCTTTTATTTGGGTCATCCATGAAAAAATATTACTTTTTATGTTAAGAGTATTACTTTTTTATTGTGAATATCTGCAGGATTGACCCGTCTCACAGATAAAAAGATTCGTGTGATCGTCTCACAAGATACCACATACTCAAGCTTTTTTAGTGTGATATATACGAATTCATATCCAATTCAAAATTTAAATGGAATTCAAGTAGAAGACCTCTTTTTATAATGTGTGAGCATTCTTACAATTGATACATTCATAAATATGATATGTTTTATATGCAAACTTAAAAATGAAAAAATTGATAAATAAAAAAAAAAATCATACATCCATTAATTTGATATCATGTGTGTTATAATTTATGGGATTCATAAATAACCTAATTTCGATATTTTTTATGACACATTTTATAAGAAAATAAAATAAAAAATTCACACCATATAGAATTATGTCCATTGAGTAATCACTAGTTAAATTTATTTATTGAAGGCTACAACCACTTTAGTACTTGATTACCATAAATGACTTGACAAATGTTTTTGGCTAATTTCCTATGCATTACATAGTTTTAGAAGTTCCTTCTTTTAGGGGTGGAAATGGAGCATCCTTAGTGGGAAAAGGGAATCCTTTGAATGGGACCTTCGCTAAACATTAAAATAAACAATATTTATAAACTTTTTGCCATTAGTGCTGGTCTCAAAAGTGCAACATATTATCAGTCCAAAATGATATATATATATATAATAATAATAATAATTTTGATATATTTCATCTATACAAATACAGCTGAAATGTCACTTACTTATTGGATTATTTATTGGAAGCAATGAAGTGTATCAAAATTAAATATCTATTATGTGAGTGTCATATACATGATGCTCATTTAGTTGCGCTAGAGGAGTGAAAAACGTATCAAACTATATATACAGGGGTTTGAATATTGTTAAATTTTATGCTTGGAACTTTAATTAACTTTTTTCTTGCAATTTAATCATTTCAATTCCCATCAATCTTTCCTTAAAAAGTTTTTAATGCAACTTGGCAGGTTGGGTAGCTTGCATGATAAATGGGAAAAATTGTTAAAAATAAAAGCTTTATTATTATTATTATTATTATTATTATTATTAAAATATCAAATAAAAGTTGAATTTTATATAATTTTATTTGTGGGTTATATAATTTTTAAAAAAAAGAAATGTGTAATTAAGTGTTGGTGTTTGTTTGAGGTGCCTGCCCTAAATGGACAATGTCTACAGCAAAGTAATAACAGCTATGAGATATGAATTGGCTGAATTTCTTTCCAAACACAAAGTACAATGTAGCATTCATTCATTACTAATATTCTTTATATATATTCTTCAAATAAGAATATTTGAAATCGTAAATATGACCCGACAAGATAATAAATTTCAGATAAGAAAGTTTTTATCGACTAAAATAGAGAGCTTTCGATGTTCCTTTTTTTTTTTAATATAGAACAAAGTAAATATAATTATATTCTTCTTGCTTTATAATTTATGATAAATCATTGTCTTTATTTATGAACAAATTAATACTTCATAGTTTTACGTGATATTTAAAATTAATTTTGGTTTTTGATTCTTCTGTTTTTTTTTTTTTACGTTACCTTTCGATCTAAACTAAGTAAATCATCGGATTATCTTGGTAGTTTGTAAATCATTCTAGTCGGATAAATCATAATGAGAAACTTTCTGCGACAAACTGTCCGATAAAATATTGATAGAGATATCAAATTTATAATCATTAATCAACCACTTACATATCTATCAATTCAAATAGCTAGATATCGAATTTATAATAATTGATCAACTACTTACTTATCGATCAACTTAAATAGTCGGATAGGTGATGCCCCATACTTTTTTAAACTGTTTTGCGTGACCCATTAATTTCATGTGTTAATCCTTAATATGGTGTCAATTCATATGAGTTCGGGTCGGGTTGACACATGACAGTATTCGAAAACTGCTCAACCCGAACACGACTCGAACCAACTCGAAAACTCCCAAACCGAACACGACTCAACCCCAGCAACGCGACTCAACCCAATTTTTATTTTTTATTTAATTTGTTTAAATAATTAAATAAAAAATCAAATAAATAAATAAATAAACACATAATAACAAAACATATGATATATATGATTTAAATTTGAAAGTCTAACCGTAAAAAATAAAAAAGTATATTTACTAAATCAAATAAATAATTGTTTTAAAATTTTAAAATGTACAAAATAAATATTAAATGATGAAAATTTATGATACAAATATACAATTTTTTTTTCAAACATATAATATATAAAAATATAGATATATTTATTAATTAGATATTTTGCCAAAAAAACTTAAAACATTTTGGTCAACTCGTGTTGACCCGAAAAACCCGATTAATTTTTCGAGTAAGATATCATGTCTAACTCAATCCCGAAAGCCTTTAATCCAAACATGATTTTTTTGGGTCGGGGATTCGGGTCATGTTTTCACACCCAGAATCCTTATCTTCATTATTTATTTAATTCATAGAGCACAAATATAAAATGTCATTGGTCCCTCAAAAAATATCTCAATTAACAACTAATACTACAAACAAATAATTTAGTTTATTACAAATATTATGAAATTTAATGGGAAAAATTCTCCATCAAAAAGGAAATAACACTTGGTAGTAAAAAACTTTTTTCTAAAAATAATAATGATTGATTTGATAACTTCGCCTTCTATCGGGAATGACCTAGAAGGAATCGAGGGGAGCTAAGTACACACACACACAGATATATATAAATATTTATATATATATATATATATTTATTTATTTATTTATTCACATAAATTTTGAATTAATTCATTAATCATTTTCATAATCTTGGGGGGTAATATGGACCATCCCGCTGGATCCATCTAGAGTTAATTAAGAAGGGGGAAACATTCTTGTAGAATGAATGAATTACAGACGGGAGCCCATAAATTAATTATTATATTATTTAAAATTGTTAAAAATATAATATATTTGACCAAAAACGATGCAAATATTGAACATAATAATAATAATAATAATACAGTTAATTATGAGGTTCATATTGGTATTTTCCTTTTTCTTTTTTTCTTGTCGGCAGAAAGAAAAGATGAACAGATTATTGCTTTCCCAATAATTGATAGAAATCAGTCATAAATAATATGAATCTGCGTATATTAATTTTGCTTTTTGCAGTGAATTTTTTTTTATATAAAAATATATGCATGATTTATTCAATATAAAGCAATGAGTTATATTAGGATGAATTATAAAAAGGTTAAAAACAAAGTTTTCATTGATTAGCTTGTGAGCAGCAAGCGCCACTTGATCAACCTACGCAATTATTTCATTTAATTACATATTAAATATTGCAATTAAAAGTGCTGAATTAGTACCCGTCCACGTGTTTGCCTAATTATCATGAGGAATTAATTATAAGTAATTTTCCCACAAGATTCTTTGGTAAGATTGCAAAACTATCAATATTAAGGAAAATACATTTATTTATTTTTTTTTAATTTTGGGTGTTGATTGTCTGAAAATATTGAGAGGGTGTGGTGCTGGATTATGGAAGATCTTGAACCTATAATTAGGTGCAGGCGATATGGCTAACAAAGGAAAAAGCCTCAAGTTTTACACCAAAGTTTCAATTCACTTTCCAATGAGATCTCAAAAGACCAGACCGAGTGTTTCTTTCTACAAAAACCCACGAGGACTCTCCTCCTTAATTTGATAACAACAACAGCTATGGTACATATTAGAGTTTTCCAACGATAATATTAGTGTTTTGGGTGCTCGTAGTCGGTATCTTTCTTAAAAATAGTTTTTTTTTTTTTTTTTTTTTTTTATGTATATAAACTTGTAAAGATATCAGTCCTACACTATTTACTACATCACAGTGATGACATACAAAAATACAGATATTTGATAATCATTTTTTTAAAAAAGAAAAAGAAAGAAGGGTGACTTTAACAAAGCAGTGGAAAAATCATGGTAGATACACTATATCTTAATCAGTTGAAAATATTTTAAAATACATTAAGAAACGAGGGAATATGACCCACTATATGATTGATGGGTCCAAAGGGCCACTAAATATAATTGTCTTCCTCAAGTATCATGTGGCTTTGTTCATTTTAAGTCCGGGACGATAATCATACATAGTGTGACCAAGAAATTGGACAATCAGGGTGCTTCATGTTAAAAAAAAATATAATATATGCTGTGATACCCCATGGATGGGCCCATTACCCTTGGCCCATCCCTAGCTCAAAAGGAAGACAAGCCCATCAAGGGCCCATGTATTCTCCTATAAATACCAGGTTTGAGTGTTCAGTTATTAGATTCACTATATTGTTTTCAGCAGCGCCCTTAGCTGCTCCCCCCATATATCCTCAGTCTCTGACTTGAGCGTCGGAGGGGCTACGCCGGGACACCCTCTTGGCCCCCTCCTAACGGTCTTATTTGTGATTTCAGGCCCAGGGTAATTTTGAAGCCCGTGTCTGGCTTAGTGACGCTTGCGTGGATCGGACCCTAAATTTCCCGTGAGTATCACTTGGCGCCGTCTGTGGGAACACTTGAGTTGAGACGTAGAGATGGTAGGCAAGAAAAGAAGTAGAAGAGTTACCTCGGCATCATCGCGTCCTCAGAGGGGACCCGAACAATCTCATGTTGAGACAAGACAAGAACAACCGCATCTTGAGACGAGACATGAACAACCTCGTCAAGAGGCCAGAACTGAGCAGCCCATCCACGAGACGAGGGTCGAGCAACCCCGTCCCAATGAGAATGTGGGGAACTTGACCCTGGAACAGTTGGGCCAATTTATCACCCGGACAGTGGATGAGGCCATGAAGAGGAATCAAGAGTCCATGTTTGTAGAAGAGCAGGCCGCTCGCCAGGAGCGAGAGGAGAATGTGAAGGGCAGTCAGAGTAGGGTGGAGGAGACGCGACCCCTCCCAAGTGAGGAGAATCCGGAGATGGAGGAGATGTGGAGGGAGATACAGATGTTGAGGCAGCAGTTGGGAAGCAGAGCACCGGCACCCAAGAGAGGAAGTCCCTTTTCACTAGCCATTTTAGAAGAAGAACTTCCTCCAAATTTTCGACAGTCGAATGTGGGAGAGTAGGATGGACATACTGACCCCGACGAACACTTGGGGAGATTTGAGAATGCGGCCCTGGTACATCAATATTCAGATGGAGTCAGGTGCAGGGTGTTCCTGGGCACGTTGGTGAGGTCAGCCCAGCAATGGTTTAATACCCTGCAGTCCAACTCCATACAGTCTTTTGACGATTTTGCTACAGCTTTCTTGCACAGATTTGCCAGCAGCAAGAGGCACCAGAAAAATTATTTGACCCTGTTCGTGATGAAACAGCAAGAGAATGAAACTTTGCGAGAATTTGTCCAGCGTTTCAACAGTGCAGCGCTGGAAATACCAACGGCTACCCCTGACATCATGATAAGTGCCTTCACACAAGGACTGAGGGGAGGGGAGTTTTTCAAGTCGCTGGTCAAGAAGCCTCCGTTGAGCTATGATGATCTGTTGGCTCGAGCTGAGAAATATGTAAACTTGGAAGATGCCCAACGGTACAGAAGGATGGAGAGCCGGCCCGGAGGAAGTAGAGTTGAGGGAGCGGAGAAAGGAGGAAGGAAGAGGGGTGCGGGGGAAAGAGAGGAAGACAGAACTAGTAGTAAAAGACAATTCTCATCCCATGTTCCCCTAGATAGGAGTCGGGACGAGGTGATGGAGGTGAGGGAGCCCGCGGAGAGGTGGGAAAAGTCGCGAAGGGTTGGGTACAGTGCTAGATTATCTTCACGGGATAGACGAGAAGGATCCTCATTAAGGAGTCGACAAAGGTCTCGCTCGCCCCCTAGGCGTGGTCAAGGCCCTCCATGGATAAATCAGAGGATGGGTGAGCAGAGAGGGGAAGGTGGATGTCAAGATGTCCCTCAGGAGCTCGTGGAACCGAGGAGGGGAATGAATGAGGATAACCACCCTACGAGAGGAATGATTCATATGATCTCGGGGGGTGCTACTGATGGAGACTCTGGGCGAGCTCGGAAAGCACATGGGAGAAAATTGGAGAACTTTGAGATATATAGTGGTGCAGACTTACCACAAGATCCCGTCATCAGCTTTGGGCCGGAAGACCTCCGGGGCGTTGTGACTCCACATAACGATGCCTTGGTGGTGACGGCCACCATTGCCAATTATGATGTGGCAAGGATATTTATTGATAATGGAAGCTCCGTGAACGTCTTGTTCAAGAGCACGTTGGATCAAATGAAGATGAGAGGATTTGAGTTTGAGCCGGTATCCACCCCGCTGTATGGGTTTGCAGAACACGTCATCTTGCCTTTGGGTCAGATTGTTCTTCCCCTATCCTTGGGGACTGATCCTCGGCGGGTAACAAAGGTGATAGCCTTCACTGTAGTAGATACCCAGTCAGCGTATAGTGGAATTCTAGGACGACCAGCCCTGAAGGATTTTAGAGCAGTAGCTTCCAGTTATCATCAGAAGCTTAAGTTTCCTGTGGGAAGAGGAGTTGGAGTCCTGTGCGGGGACCAAAAAGTCGCACGTCGTTGTTATGAGAGAATCGTGAAGGACGAAGAAAAGAGAAGTCACGAGCATTCGCATGGAAGCTTGAGCTCAGTCTTGCAGTTGTAGAGTCATTCGGAGAAGCTTCAAAATGGGTAACTTTGTCCTGTGGAGGTACAAGAGGAGCTGAGAGGAAAGTTGGAGAATGCGCTGGGTAAGGCTCTAAAGAGGCATGGGAACGCTTACCACCTTAGAGAACATCTTTACTTCATTTTCGATGTATTTCGTTCCTGAATTTGTCTTACGTTATCAGTTAATATTTAATAAAGCCAAGTTCTTATATTAAGTTCGTGGTTGTTCTTGTATTATGAGGATTATATGAATTTTATTTTACCTGCTTAGGCTGCGCCTAGTAGAGGAGAAGAGTGGGGGGGAGAAACGTTAAATTTTTCCTGCTAAGGCATCGCCTAGCAGAGGAGTAGAGGCTGAGGTGGAGAATATTTATTTTCCTGCTAAGGCATCGCCTAGCAGAGGAGCAGAGTCGGCGATGAGAGGAGCAGAGTGGAAGAGAAGAATTTTTATTTTCCTGCTAAGGCCCGGCTTAGCAGAGGAGTTAGAGGGTGGGGGCGTTGAATTTTATTTTCCTGCTAAGGCCCGGTTTAGCAGAGGAGTTATGAGATGATGAGGTGAGAGTTTGATTTTTCCTGCTAAGGCCCGGCTTAGCAGAGGAGTTAGAGGGTGGAGGTGTTGACTTTATTTTCCTGCTAAGGCCCGGCTTAGCAGAGGAGTTAGAGGGTGGAGGTGTTGACTTTATTTTCCTGCTAAGGCCCGGCTTAGCAGAGGAGTTAGAGGGTGGGGGCGTTGAATTTTATTTTCCTGCTAAGGCCCGGTTTAGCAGAGGAGTTATGAGATGATGAGGTGAGAGTTTGATTTTTCCTGCTAAGGCCCGGCTTAGCAGAGGAGTTAGAGGGTGAAGGTGTTGACTTTATTTTCCTGCTAAGGTATCGCCTAGCAGAGGAGTTAGAGGATGGAGGTGTTGATTTTATTTTCCTGCTAAGGCCCGACTTAGCTGGCTTAGCAGAGGAGTTAGAGGATGGAGGTGTTGATTTTATTTTCCTGCTAAGTTATCACCTAGCAGAGGAATTAGATGGAGGAGTTGAATTTTATTTTCCTGCTAGGGCCCGGCCTAGCAGAGGAGTTAGAGGGTGGAGGTGTTGAATTTAAATTTTCCTGCTAAGGTATCACCTAGCAGAGGAGTTAGATGGAGGAGTTGAATTTTATTTTCCTGCTAAGACCCGGCTTAGCAGAGAAGCTAGAGGGTGGGGGTAGTGAATTTTTATTTTCCTGCTAAGGTGTCACCTAGCAGAGGAGTTAGAGGGTGGAGATGTTGAGTTTTTATTTTCCTGCTAAGACATCGCCTAGCAGAGGAGAAAAGTTTGGGAAGAGAAAAATTTATTTGGTTAGTCGATAACAAAAGATGTTCACGGGGAGCAGAGTTTACGGGGATCGACCTGCCCGGTCAGGTCGCGGGGATCGACCTGCCCGGTCAGGTCGTGGGGGTGTGGGGGCAACGCCCCCATAATTTTTTCAGAAATCACACAACCATTCGCAAGGGAATATATCAAAATTCTCAACGTACTGGACGAGCGCTCGATGCGTTGGGCGAGCGTGAAGAGGCGAGCGAGTGGCTGCGGGCTGAGCGGGTGTGCGAGGCGAGATGGGGCGCTGGACGAGCAGGCGCACTTGGGTGAGGGTGGAGCGGCGTGAGGCGTGCTAGGGGCGCCGGGCGAGCGCGTGGCTGGGCGAGCGTGGCGCTCGGAGGGGACGAGCGCTTGGCTGGGTGAGCAGGCGTGCTGGGGGCGCCAGGCGAGAGCTTGGCTGGGCGAGCAGGCATGCTGGGGGCGCCGGGCGAGAGCTTGGCTGGGCGAGCGTGGCGCTCGACGAGGGCGAGTGCTTGGCTAGGCGAGCGTGGGCGCTCGGCTGGGCGAGCTTAGGCGAGGGGGCGAGGTGGCGAGGGCGAAGCTTGGGCGAGGTGCTGGCAGGCGAGGGGGCGAGGGGCGAGCGTGGCGAGGAGCTGGCGCGTGGGCTTGGGCGAGCTCGGCTGGGCAGGGAGACGGCGAGGCAGGCGAGGCGGGCGTGTGGGCCTGGGCGAGGGGCGAGCGTGGCCCCCAGCAGGGCGAGCGGGAGGATGGCGAGGCGCGACGCGCGGGGCTGGGTGCCTGGGCGAGCGAGGGGCTCGGATGGGCGCTCGGCAGGAGACGAGGGGCAGGGGGCTCGGCTGGGCGAGCTCGGCAGGGCGAGCGGGAGGATGGCGAAGCGCGGCGCACGGGGCTGGGCGCTTGGATTCGTGGGGCTGGGCGAGCTTGAATGGGGTTTCGGCGAGGGTAGCGAGGCGAGGACTCGGGCATGGGGGGGGAGAGCTGGTGAACGAATTGAAGAGAAAACTATAACAAGATTGCGATATGATTTAATTTGTTTCCAAATCTTTGGAGACTGACAAACGACCGGAAGAAAATACACAACTCGTACCCGGTGACCCGAGGACAACACATCTAATCGAACTTTGAACCTACGATTCAGTTCGACTCGGGAGGGGAGACTGGTGATACCCCATGGATGGGCCCATTACCCTTGGCCCATCCCTAGCTCAAAAGGAAGACAAGCCCATCAAGGGCCCATGTATTCTCCTATAAATACCAGGTTTGAGTGTTCAGTTATTAGATTCACTATATTGTTTTCAGCAGCGCCCTTAGCTGCTCCCCCCATATATCCTCAGTCTCTGACTTGAGCGTCGGAGGGGCTACGCCGGGACACCCTCTTGGCCCCCTCCTAACGGTCTTATTTGTGATTTCAGGCCCAGGGTAATTTTGAAGCCCGTGTCTGGCTTAGTGACGCTTGCGTGGATCGGACCCTAAATTTCCCGTGAGTATCATGCTGTTTGACCAATAATCATGAAGTGAATTCACCTTACCAACATTTTTTTTAACGAGTTTGTTGTTTAAAACTTGTCCAGTGCGGTTTAACTACTAGTTTGATTTGTAAGATACTGCGTTAGCGTGTGTGCATCGAATCCTACTATTTTTTTTTTTAAAAAAATGTACTGATCTAGAAACAAAACAAGATTGGGAAATGGGTATTATTTTTCTTCTGTTTTTTGACACCTGGGAGATGGTACTGATTAGAGCATGTATGTGTATCTAGGAGAAAACAAAGCACACCAAATATCAATGGACTAGAGGGGAAGTAAAGCAACAAAATCAGTTGCTCGAGGAAGAAAAAGATGAGTTGCACTAAAATCAAAAGATTGCCCCCCATTTGCACAAATTAACGCAAGAAGTTTAAGTTTTTGAGAAGTTGTGACTTGGTTTTAGGTTCCCAATTCCACTCCAATCTGGTCAAACATTTATCACACCCCAATGAACTCATTCTTACATCATCATCAAAGACAGCTTCTTTTTTTATATATAAATTTTTAACCCAAAACTTTAAATAACATCACTGTAAAGCTCAATCAATCAAATTATCCCAGCGAATTATTATTATTTTTCCCAAGAAAATCAGTTTCTTGGTTAATTTTTTCAATGAGTCGAATAGAGTTAGAAAGTTCTATTTTTTCCTTACAATTTTCCTTGCAAAAAATGGACGAAATAATTTATGTTAAATCAGTCGGCTTTTTTGTCTATGATTAAGCTGGTTTAATTGTATATACAGATTTATTGAAAAAGAAAAATCTATGGGAACTGAAAATGTGTGTTGTCCCTCAAAATGGCCTTCTTTCACTTTCATTCTTCAAGTGAGGGGGGGAAGGGGGAGGGATGATATTTTGCTCTTTTCTTTAACTTTCCTCCCATTATACAATGAAAATGGAAGATTATCAATTATCCTACCCCCTGTATAGGAAACACTCATCATAGCTCCCAACGATCTTTTTCAACCTTAGAAACCTGAGCTTCTAAGATTGATATTCCCTCTTTTCCTTCCCATTCTGTATCATTCCTCTGCTTTTGCCCCCCCTATCCTACCATTTAAATATCCCTCTTCGTATCCTTTTTTCTATCCCACCTTCTTCATGATGGATGCTTCGTCCGCTAACTCTGTTGATGGTTTCTACAACTTCTTGGCTCGTGGGATCGATGATCTCGAACGTTTGTTTCTGTCTAACAACTTCATGTCCATTCAGTTCCTGCAGAGGGTTCTGTCCCTCTTAAGATCATTCCACACCCAGTTGACTCTTCTGGTTCAGAAGCTTCACTTACCTGTTGGTGAAAAATGGCTTGATGAGTACATGGATGAAAGTTCTAAGCTTTGGGAGGTCTGTCATGTGCTTAAAACTGGGATTTCAGGCATGGAAAATTACTATTCTGCCGGCCTTAATATCACTTCTTCACTCGATGGCCATCGCCATTTAAGCCCGCAGCTTTGTCGACAGGTGATGAATACATGGCTGCCATTAAGATTCAGAAGGGTTTTTTGTGTGTAAATTTTCTTGTTTTTTCATTTCTTGATTGGCTTCTTGACCTTTCTTTATATTTTATTGTTATTAAAAAAAAAAAAAAACAGGTTATTCGGGCTTTATCAGGATGCAGGAGAGAGGCCGTGGGGCTGGAGGAAGAAAACAGGTCATTGATGGAGACGAGAATCGAACCAGAATCGTTGAAATTTGATGAGAGAGTTTCTGTAGAATCAAAGCTGAATGGATTCAACGGGTTCAGGGGAGTTCTATATGCAATGAGAAATGTCAGTACTCTGCTTCTGATGATTCTGCTTTATGGGTTAGTTTACTGCTGGCCCGAGTCGAATTCGATAGGAAATGGATATGAAGGCCGCCTTCTCTTCGGATCATCTTTCATGATCTCCACAGGCAGGCTACAACAGAGGGTAGCCTCCGAAATCAATCAGATTTCGGGGCGTCCTGGGATTCTGTTGTTTGAATTCATGAGATCAAAAGTGGCCATGGATGATCTGAGAGCAGAGGTGGAGATTAAATGCTCGCAAGGGATTGTGGAATGGGAATCGGAGGTGGGAATAAGGGAGAGAGTGGAGAGTTTGAAGGGATGTCTTGGTAACTTGAGGGCCGGAACTGAGAATATCATTGGACAGCTTGATGATTTTTTTGATGAAATTGTTGAAGGCCGGAAGAAGCTCTTAGATTTCTGCAGCCATAGGTAGAGAATTTAAGAGGTCATTAACTTGAGGGTAAAAAAAATACAACTAGGGATAAATTAGCAACTTTGGTTCATGGGCAACTCTTCATTTTAGTTCTACTATACATTATATTTTTTCTTGTTTTTTCATCTCCCCTCTTGTGATTCTTACTTTAAAAAATTTTACGTTGAATGAGAATCAAATAGTGTTTTTATCCTACTTTGTTATTTAAATTTAAATTCAAATAAACCAGCTCGAAAGTAAAAAAATAAAATTGAAACAATCACATGGTTTTCATCATAGAATGAAGCATGAGAATCTAATGGCCACTCAAAAAGATAGCATCACAGTAAAAGAGCAAACATGACATGACTACAACAAGCTGTAATACAAAGCAAGAAACACGCATCAAAAACCAAACAAGAAAAAGTAATAAACTGAGCAGTAAAAAAAAAAAGAGAGAGGAAAAGAATGGAAACTTCTTTCCACAAAGGTCAAAATCTTGATAACTCATTTGGTATCTTTGAATTATTTTGTTTAGGGTGTGTCACTCTTTTATGAGTATTTAATGAACTTTGGTGGTGTAAATGACTGATTTTATTGCAGTAAAAGAGGAATGATGTTTCGGGACAACATTATATTCCTGGATTTGGCTTTAATGTGAAAAGTGGATGCATTCTTTTGTATTCTCTGAAGCTTTTGTCTGATTCATTTAGTTCCCTTGAAAGCAATGGATTTCATGATCTTCAGACGTTGCATTTCCCCTCCCCGGCCTCCACCACCTAAGGGCCCAATGAGGGCCGTTACCGCAGTTCTTCTTTTCGAATAGAAAATATTATTTATATAACAAAACACATTTTGATATAATAATGGGTACAACAAGAAGTAAAAGTAGATTCTAATTTTTTCCTATATTTTAATGTATTTTAAATCACCCCACACACAAAAAAATCATCTTCTTTGCATCAATTCCATGATGATTTTATCCCACAGTTGCCATGTTCTTCCCTCTTTTCCGGGTGGGATGTGGAGAGAAATTGATAATAATTGTTATTATTATAAAAATATCTTGGGAGTCCCTTTCTCCACCATCTAACCAGATCTCATGCTTTTTGTCCTTTGCCAGAAATTCATGCCTTCCCTCCCTTGCCTTTGAAAGAACCCCCCTTAAATAAGATAAATATCATTTAAAAATTACATAATCATCGAGTCAAAGAGATTAATAATTAACAAAGACGAACTAAATGCAAATAATGCATGTTGCTGGTGGTTTTAGCAACAGTCCGGTCGGTCCAATACAGACCCTTTGAACGCGTAATGTTTACCGTACCGTATTCTTGTGACATCCACACCATATTATAATAATATCACCATCTCTTTAGTTATTTTCCATGTATCCCTCCTATTCATGTAACCAAGAAACTGAAATTAAACCACAACATACCTGCGGGGATTCTGGTAATAAACAAGTGAGACTGTGGACATGATTCATGGTCAACTGGAAATTACTCTCACGTCACGTCTTACACACGGAGCTGGAAATCTTATGAAATCGCAAGAAGGAAGTGATTTTTTTGGCAGCAAAGCTAAAGACAATACGCATGATCTCAGAAAGCCAAGTTAATTACGTTGGGAGGTATGCATCCTATGTATCAACGAAGAATAACATAGGATTAAATTAATACCCGATTCTCCAAAAATTATAATATGCATGATCTGAAATCCATCTGCTCAAAAGAAATCCTAATCGGGCAGATCAAAAGTACTGATGTGTACGTACACAACACCTTGTTCTGGTCATGCAAGGCAAGTATTATATCATAACTTGTATGTAACTTTGTTGTGACTTGTGATTCCAATAATGGGATGATGTACACAATGTTGCCTATCGATTTGCCTTGTTGTAAACTAAACAGCTTCCAAAGGGTTAATTGAAATAAACAACCAATTTGACAGCATATATTTTCTTTTACATATAGAAGAATTATTGATGAAAATCCTTACCTATTCTTATTTAAATTTCGCATTTTTGCCAATGAGATTGCATTTCTATAACGGGAAACTTGTAATTTTTTGTTCATGTATATTTGTTTTTTAATTATAATTTTGGTATTTTATATTGTTGAATTTCAATTTTACCGTCTAACTTTTATTTTTTATAATTTTAGTCATCTGTGTTGATGTTAAACTACACATGTCATTATTTTTATGAATTAATATCAGTGTCATATTAGTATCACATTAGAAAAAAAATGCGGAAACTGCCGAAAATCAAAACAAAAGATAACACAATGTATTCAACATGGAAGAATTGATGACTTTTAAAGAGTAATGTGAATTTTAAAAGAAAATAAATATTCAATTTAGGCTTTTACAAAATCAATAGAAATCTAGTCATATCTAAAATAAGTTTTTGTGAAGTTTTAAAAAATAGTTTGATAAACAACGTTGCTACGTAAAAACTCTATAAAAGTCTAAATGTATTCAAAATTTTGGCAAAAACTTGTGTGAGGTGATCTCAACGGTCGTATTTGTGAGCAAGAGACCTACTCCAAATTTTTAGTGGACTTTTAATGATTCAAGTCATAAATTACAAACATAAAAGCATAAAAATACATCAATAAAATATAAAAAATTATCTTTGATTTAATCCAAAATTTGGATAAATTTCTAATTAATTATTTATTGCCCTCTCTTCTCTCTCTCTTCAAATCATGTTACTACATATATATCTCCGCCCCTTCAAATCACATTTCTATTTACAAATATTTCTTTTCCTCTTCCAATATTTTTTGTTTTTAGCCGATTTAGGTATAAATATTTTCTAATAAATTGCTGATTAACTAGCTTTTATAATTTGAAATTAAAAGTAAAATTTTAAAAAGGCGCAGATTTCAGATTTCAACGAACCAACCCTCTTTTTGTATACATATGTCAAACATTAATAATGTTATCGTGACAACTATTTAATACCAAAATAATAGATACATAAGAAGATTTTAGAGTATAATATATTTATTATAAATGTAAACAAGAATTAAAAAATATTAATTTATCGAACATTAATATATAGAGAGACAAATATGTATAATTCAAAATATGTAAATTTACAATCTATTCTATTTTATTAAGTTTGAGCACATGATAGTAACTATCTAGGAGGACACCAACTTTTTCTTCCAATTTTACCCTTATATGATACTAATATTATACTTTTGTTTTTTTAAAAAAATTCAACACACACTTTTATTTATTTTTATTTCAACAATTCAAATATCAATTTAGTCACTTCATAAATGATCAAATTACACTTTAGTCCATCAATAATGATAAAAATTTTTTTTACACGCGATGCGTGTGTGTGCATGGTAACTAGTATTAATTAAAAAGAAGTAGTGTAAATGGAATTTTTAGTTAAAACGACACTTTCATTAAGGATACCTTATATAATATTTTTTTAAGACCAATTACCACATATATATAAAAAATATCCGATTGACAAATTTTGCCGAAAACAAATTTTGTCAAGACATTCTGAACTCGCTTCATATGATGTCAGAGCCTCTCAGAGGTCCCAAGTACATCTCCGCGTCTTCAAATATGGAGTTGTTTTTCTAGTTGGCCACGACAAATCACGTTTGATTCACCCTTTTTACCTGGTGGTATCCTTGTAAAGGTCCGGGTTAATGGTGACCCATTTCCGGGTTAATGATAAAACTCGGGTTATCGGTTGAATAGCCCGGATCAGAAGCCAACTGCCCGTGTACTTTTCCTCCACCGGTTTCTTATACAGGTACCCAGGTAACCAACTACACAGGCCATCTCGAGAATTGCATCACACTCGAGTGTGATCGATACAGGCAGTCTAATCCGTCAGAACCACTTGGGTTTGGAGTGTCCGAGAAGTCATCAGAAGCTAGTATGATAAACCGACTTAGTAGGTGGTGTGATAATCGAGGTAACTACCCATTCTTCCACTATAAATAGCAGGTATTAAAGTCATTTAATGATTCTGAGATCTTTGAACTAAAAGCACTTACATATTTTCCCTCAAATATTGCTTGTGTTCATCTAAAAGCCTGCTGACTTAAGCATCGGAGTGGCCACGTCGGACATCCTTTCGGCGCCCATTCACGAGTTACTTTCTTGTTTGCAGGTGTTGATCCAAGCCATTATCTTCACTCAAATTCCCAAACATTATAAATTATTGATTTGGTCCGTTGGAGCCCCGTACCCGGCTCACCCATTTTAACGAGATCTCATCATTGGCGCCGTCTGTGGGAAATCACTGAGTTCGAGACGTTGATATGGCTCGTACGAGAAGAACCAACCAGGGTAATTCTCACGCCCAGGGTGATGGGGGACAAACTTCAAGACAAGCTGATGTTAATAACATTGGAACAAACCTCATTACCCTGACCCCTGAAGAGTTAAAGAAAATGATGGCCGATGTCGTTGTGCTAGCTATGGCCAAGAAGGAGGTCTCTCACCCTCTCACACCACCCGGTGATAAACAGGGACATGATCAGGGATTTGAGCAGGAGCAGGGGCAGGGAAGGAGGGATAACGAGATGGTAGGAGAAGACGAGGGATCCAGCGCTGGGTCCAAATCTCCTACCGTGGCAGAGGAATTGTTGGAATTAAGGCAGAAGGTGAAGGTCTTGGAAGGACAGTTGGAAAGACGGAGCGTTGCCCGGGCAGTCCCGAGAGGATGCCCGTTTTCTGATATCATCGTCCGGGAGCCTCTTCCTGGAAATTTCAAATCTGCGAAGGTGAAAGACTATGATGGCAATGTAGACCTGGAGGAACACCTGGCCAGGTTTGAAAATATGGCCATGTTGCACTGTTACACGGATAGAATCAAGTGCAAGGTGTTCCTAACAACACTGGTGGATTCAGCTCAGAGGTGGTTCGAAGGCTTGACTTCCCAAAGTATCAGTTCCTTTGGAGACTTCCAGAAGGTGTTTTTACACCATTTTAGCAGCAGTAAAAAGTACAAAAAGTCTTTTTGAAGTTAAGCAGAACCCAGAAGAGAGTTTAAGGGCCTATATCAAAGATTCAACAGAGTGGCCCTAGACGTCCCTACTTGTGCCACTGAAACAAAGACTACTGCATTCACCCAGGGTTTGAGAGAGGGTGAATTCTTCAAGTCACTGACTAAGAAGGTGCCGGGAGATTTCGAGGATCTATTGTCGCGAGCAGAAAAATATATCAATATGTAGGAAGCCCAGAAACAGAAAAGGGAGGTTGTGAGAAAGGAAAAAGGAGACCGGATGTCTAAGCCCGAGGAGAGGGGACAGAAAAGAGGCAATACAGGGCACTTTTCTCACCACGTGCCTCTGAAAATTGCTCGGGAGAGGGAAGTGCAGGAGTGCAGCAGAGAGTTGGCCCCGGATCATCAGTTATCCCGGCCAGAAAAGAGTGGATTTTGCTCTTTTCACAAAGTGTGCCACCATAACACTGAAAACTGCAAGGCACTAAAAGGGAATTATGTCTCACCCTCCATCCCGGGACCCAGTAACAATAGCCAGAGACCGAGAGCGCCACCTTGGACATCTCGGCCACCAGGATCCAGCGCCCGAGGAGGAAGTGTGAGGAATATCCCGAGGATTGAGCCCAGTAGAAGAAGGGAGCCTGAGCCCGAGAGAAAAAAGAATTCGCCCCCTGCCACAAGAATAATCAAAATGATATTAGGAGGCTCTACTGATGGAGACTCTAACCGGGCAAGGAAGGGGAGAAGCAGGAGGGAATGTTTGGAGGTAGAGGGAGCAAGAAGGAATGAGGCGATCATTAGTTTTGGCCCGGAAGATTTGAGAGGGGTGAATCTGCCCCACAACGACGCCTTGGTGATCCAAGCCCGAGTGGCGAATTATGATATTCTACGGGTCTTTGTGGACTCAGGCAGCTCTGTAAATGTAATTTTTAAAGATGCCTTTGTACAGATGGATTTGCAGGGCTACCACCTAGAGGCTGTGGAGACTGCCCTCTTTGGTTTTGCTGGCCATATGGTTTACCCGGAAGGGGAGATCATGTTGCCATTAACCTTGGGTTCTCAGGATCTTAAGAGGACGGTGATGACTTCATTCACCGTAGTGGATTCCCCGTCATCATATAATATCATTTCGGGGAGACCGGCTATGAACGAATTGAGAGCCGTAGCATCCACATACCACCAAAAGATAAAATTTCCAGTAGGAGCTCGGGTGGGAGAAGTCCGAGGAGATCAACCATCCTCTCGAAATGCTATGTGGAGGCAGTTCAGGGCTGATCAGAGTAGAACAAGGAAGGAAGGGAAGAAGGCAAGGGTGGACGGGGAAAGAACGATGGGGAGAGGAGAGGTGCATTTTGTGGCAGAAGAAGAACAAGAAGTAATAGAAATCGGACCAGGCCAGCAAATCCGGGTGGCCCGAGATCTCAGTATATCCACTCGGGTCAGTCTGATTCATTGTTTAAAAACTAATATTCGTGTGTTTGCTTGGTCCCAACAGGAGTTGACAGGGATTTCTCCCTTGATAGCAGAACACCAATTGAACATCCTCCCGGGATCTCACCCAGTAAAACAAAAAAAGAGGCACTTTGGCCCTGAAAAGGACAAAGTGATTGATGCGTAAATTAAGGAGCTTCTGAAAGCTGGCCACATTCGGGAAATTCAATTCCCCACATGGCTTTCGAATGTGGTCTTGGTACCCAAATCTACCGGGAGGTGGCGCATGTGTGTAGACTTCCGCGATCTCAACAAGACGTGCCCTAAAGATCATTATCCTCTGCCCAGGATTGATCAGCTGGTGGATTCCACATCGGGCTATGAATTGCTATGTTTCATGGACGCATACCAGGGGTACCATCAAATCCCCCTGGCTAAAAAGGATCAAGACAAAGCCAGCTTCATCATCTCGGGAGGTACATTTTAGTATATTGTAATGCCTTTCGGGTTGAAGAATGCAGGGGCTACTTACCAGCGTCTGATGGATAAAGTCTTTGAGAAGCAGCTTGGGACGGAATGTGGAAGTCTATGTGGATGATATTCTATCCAAATCCCGGGAGGGTGCCAGCTTTATTAGTGATCTAGAAGAAACTTTTGCGACTCTCATGCATTATGGAATCAAGCTTAATCCTGCCAAGTGTATTTTTGGCGTAAAGAGTGGCAAATTCTTGGGATTCATTGTGACAGACCGAGGGATCGAGGTGAATCAAGAGAAAGTCAAATCTGTGCTAAGCATGCCATCTCCCCGATCTGTCAAGGAGGTACAAAAGCTAACTGGGAGAATTGCTTCCCTTTCCAGATTTATTTCCCGATCAGCACACCGGAGTTATCCTTTTTTTCAAGTCTTAAGGAAGGCCCAGCAATTCGGATGGGATGAGAAATGTGAACAGGCCTTCCAGGACTTGAAAATTCATCTTGCCGGGCTCTCGGTGTTGGTGAAACCAGAACCTGGAGAAAAATTATATGTCTACCTGTCCACTACAGAGTATGCTGTCAGCTCTGTTCTAATAAAAGAGGAATGAACTGATCAAAAACCTGTCTATTATGTCAGCCATGCTCTGAGGGGGCCCGAGCTCCGGTATAGCGAAGTGGAGAAAATTGCTTTGGCCCTGGTCATGACCGCCCGGAAGCTAAGACCTTACTTTCTGTCACATCAGGTTATTGTTTTTACCAATATTCCTCTGGGTAGGATCATGACTCACTCTGAAGTATCCGGGCGAATGATAAAAATGGACAGTAGAGTTGGGGGAATATGACATCGAGTACAAGTCCCGAGTGGCCATTAAAGCGCAGGCTTTGTCAGATTTCTTATCTGAAATGATCCAGCCCAGCAAGGAGGAGGTATGGAAAGTGTCAGTGGATGGGGCATCTAGCCTGGTGGGGTGCGGAGTAGGGGTGGTGTTAGTGTCTCCCCTCGGAGAAAATGTCAAATTAGCATTAAGAATTGATTCCTAGATAACCAACAATGAAGCTGAGTATGAGGCTGTTCTTGCAGGTATTCGAGCTGCCCGGGAAGTTGGAGCTTCTCGGATTATTCTATATTCTGATTCACAGCTCATCACTCAACAAATAAAGGGCATTTATGAGGCTAAGGATGACAGGATGCTTAAATATTTACAGCTCATTCGAGCCCAAGCAGAAAGCTTCATGGATTGGAGTATTGAACAAATACCCCAGGAAGAAAACAGTGAGGCAGACGCTTTGGCTAAAATGACTGCTTCTTTATAAGAAGTTAATACCTGGGAGGTCCTGCATATTACTCGGCTGGTTCTCTCTACGGAGGAAGAAGCATCACCCCTGCCTAAAGATTCATGGATGACACCGCTGATCGCGTACATTACGAACCATGAGCTCCCTGAGGATAAAGCCCGAGCTCAGAAGATCAAAAGACAAGCTCCCAGGTTTGTTCTCTTAAATAAAATTTTGTACAGAAGATCATTCCAAGGACCGCTTTTGAAGTGTTTAAATGAAAAAGAGGTGGATTATGTTATCCGAGAGATTCATGAGGGGTGTTGTGCCGAGCACCTCGGAGGAATGTCTTTAACTCGAAAAACAATGCTTGCTGGATTCTGGTGGCCCACCTTAAAACAGGATTCTGCTTGTTTGGTCCAGATTTGTGAGGGCTGTCAGCATCATTTGAATTTCAGCTACAGCCCGGCCACTCTCATGAAGCCTATTTGGGCATCCTGCCCTTTTGATCAATGGGGCATGGATATTGTGGGTTCTTTTCCGGTTGCCCGGGCTCAGAAAAAATTCTTACTAGTAGCTGTTGACTACTTTTCCAAGTGGGTTGAAGCTGAGCCTTTAGCAAAAATCACCGAGCAGGAAGTATTGAAATTCTTGTGGAAGAATATTGTGTGCCGGTTCGGTGTGTCCAGGAGAATAATCTCGGACAATGGAAGACAATTTCAAGGTAAAGGAATTACGTCATGGTGCCAGGAAATGAAAATCACTCAATCTTTTACCTCTGTTGCATATCCTCAAGCCAATGGTCAAACAGAAGTTGTCAATAGAATCATTGTGCAAGCATTAAAAGCAAGACTTCAAGGTAAAGGAAAGAATTGGGTGGAGGAGTTACCTAGTGTTATATGGGCTTACAGAACTACTCCCCGGGCACATACTCAAGAAACTCCCTTCAGTTTGGTATATGGTTCTGAAGCAGTACTTCCAGTAGAGATCGAGCAGACTTCTTCCCGGGTAGAATCTTACCCGGAGGACAATGACCAGAGCAGGGCCATGGAATTAGACTTAATAGAAGAAAAAAGGAACATGGAATTTATTCGAATGGAGGCATACAGAAGTCAGGTGATGAAATCATATAACAAGAAGGTCCGCATCCGAGACTTCCAAGTTGGGGATTTAGTCATGAAAAAAGTCAACCCTGCTGGGGAAGTTGGAAGCCCGATGGGAAGGACCTTA
Organism: Primulina tabacum; assembly: GCF_025594145.1. Lineage (NCBI taxonomy): Eukaryota > Viridiplantae > Streptophyta > Magnoliopsida > Lamiales > Gesneriaceae > Primulina > Primulina tabacum. The sequence continues at coordinate 83,031 of NW_027459727.1, read as the reverse complement.
CAAAATCACTCGGAGAGTCAACTCGGGATCCTTTTATTTAGAAGATGCGCATGGACGTCCCCTCAAAAGGCCTTGGAATGTGTTTAACTTAAAGAAGTACTATGCATAATAGATGTAATTGTTTGATGGAAGAAATCAATAAAAAATATATTTTCTCAGAGTATTGCGTTTGTTATTATATCTCGGGAGCTGCTATGGCCCGGTTCTTAAAAAGCCCATGGCACTACACCCTGGCTCGGGGGACCACACCTCGACCATTCTCAAGTCCCGGGACATGATCCCCGGCCCAAGGCTCCGTACCTTGGTTCTTAAAAAGCCCAGGGCACTACACCCTGGCTCGGGGCACCACACCTCGACCATTCCCAAGTCCCAGGACATGATCCCCGGCCCAAGGCTCCGTACCTTGGTTCTTAAAAAGCTCAGGGCACTACACCCTGGCTCAGGGCACCACACCTCGACCATTCTCAACTCCCGGGACATGATCCCCGGCCCAAGGCTCCGTACCTTGGTTCTTAAAAGCCCAGGGCACTACACCCTGGCTCGGGGCACCACACCTCGACCATTCCCAAGTCCCGGGACATGATCCCCGACCCAAGGCTCCGTACCTTGGTTCTTAAAAAGCCCAGGGCACTACACCCTGGCTCGGGGCACCACACCTCGACCATTCCTAAGTCCCGGGACATGATCCCCGACCCAAGGCTCCGTACCTTGGTTCTTAAAAAGCCCAGGGCATTACACTCTGGCTCGGGACACCACACCTCGACCATTCCCAAGTCCCGAGACATGATCCCCGGCCCAAGGCTCCGAACCTCGTTTCTTAAAAACTCAGGGCACTACACCCTGGTTTGTAGAATCCAAGAAATACTCCTTTTGAGTTCAGGTTTAAATCTCTACATCTGGAATATTAGTCAAGCTACTTATTTAACGTATGGACCGGGACCCCGGGTATTTGATTGAAATTACCGTTTTCTCGTACTAAGAAATAATCATAAGTTATTGCATTACCCGGGTTGCGGAAAAATTGTCAAAAACCATATTGAAAAAGGCACAGCTATGGAAAGAAATCAACATTTTCTTACAAAGTTCAAAGGCAAGAAATACAAAGGAAAAAATACAGAGTAAATTACAAGCCTATTCTAAAGTTTGCTGCCCTGATGGTTCTCCGGATTCCCAGGGAGTCTTCTCAGCCTCTTTCTCGATAGCATCATCTTTGGGAAGGGAAGCAATGGCCTTATCAATATCGGGAAAGTCCTCCTTATCTGTTGGAATCAACCTATCTCCTCAAATTGCTCCTGGCATTTTTCAAAGCCAATCATAAAGTATTTGTATGCCCTATCTTCAACAGCTGCCTGGAATTCCGCCGATTGAAGGAAAATAGCCCTCCATTCTTCGTGGGTCAGCTGAAGAAGTCTAAGCTTATCTTCAGCAATCTCGGCTCGATGTTGCTGGGCACTGGCCTCATCCTCGAGACATCTAATCCGAGATGCCAGGAACGCATTTTGCCTCTGAGAAGCCTCCTCCCGGGCTATGCTCTCATCACGATAAAGTTGAGCCGCGGCCAGCTCTTGATTAACTGCTTCCAAGGAAGCTTGGAGACTGGCAGTTGTCTCCTCGTGAAGCTTCTGAGCCCGGGCCATCTCTCCTTGGAGATGGTCATGAATATCCTGAGCCGCCCGGGCTTGCTTACTCTTCTTGGTTGCCACCGCTGCCACCTCTTCAAAGGCCGAAACTAGCATCTGGGCAGCCTGGACAAGAAGAAATCTTAAAAAAGAAAAAGGGGGAGGGAGAGAAAGGGAAAAGAAATAAAAGAATAAAGCTTACAGACAAAAGACGGTTGGACCCCTCCAAAAACCTCACACTAGAAGGAGTGCTTTTCAGGATAGCTATCTCAGCAGGGCTGAGTACCTTTTTGAAGCGCTTAACACCAACAGCGGAAGCTCCATCGAAGAAGATGTTGGCTAGAGAAAGCTGGTCGGTTGGAGGGAGCTCTTGGCAAGGTTCTTCATTGGACTGGGGGGGGGGGGGGGGGGGGGGGCGGGGAGGAGGAGGTGGAGCAGATCGGAAGGCGCCTTGGTCACCCTCGGGAGGGTCTTCGAGAATAACCAGCTCAGGAGTGATAGCCTCCTCCCACTCTTGAAGAAGCTGAAGTCCTTGCAGCTCCTCCCAGTAATGGAGGATCTTTTGGAAGACTTCATCTTCCAATTCAGATTTCCGTTTCTCAAAAGCTGCTTGCATGAACTCTGCTGCCATGTCGGGAGCTTTCGAACCACTGGAACCCGCCATTGCACTTCTTGAGGACTGAATTGATGAAATGTAGGAGAATATGTAAGCGGGTTACTGTATATATATATAGGAAAGAATCAGTCTCCACCGTCGATCCGAATCCAATCGGACGATCAGAGGGAATCTAGGAAATTGAGCAGGCAGATGAAAAGACGTGTACGGATATCGAGGAAACATAGGAAACATGCTCATTATTACCTCGGAATACGAACAAATTTTCAACGGTATCATTGTTAACGCATGCAGCATAATGACATTCATTGGATTTCCCGAGAGTACTAAACGATAATGTTCAAAACCTGAGAGATATGGAAACCTGACACCTCCTCACTTCTGCGGGATATTTAGAGACACAATGCTCTTATTCACTCTGGGATATGTTTTGGAGTAAACATGCACGACTGATCGGGACAGCGAGTCAAGCTCTAGCCCGACTATTTTTAGGATGTGTGGTGATACCCCTGTAAAGGTCCGGCTTAATGGTGACCCATTTTCGGGTTAATGATGACCCGTGTTATCGGTTGAATAGCCCGGATCAGAAGCCAACTGCCCGGGTACTTTTCCTCCACCCGATTTCTCATACAGGTACCCAGGTAACCAACTACCCAGGCCACCTCGAGAATTGCACCACACTCGAGTGTGATCGATACAGGCAGTCTAATCCGTCAGAACCACTTGGGTTTGGAGTGTCCGAGAAATCATCAGAAGCTAGTATGATAAACCGACTTAGTAGGTGGTGTGATAATCGAGGTAACTACCCATTCTTCTACTATAAATAGCAGGTATTAAAGTCATTTAATGATTCTGAGATCTTTGAACTAAAAGCACTTACATATTTTCCCTCAAATATTGTTTGTGTTCATCTAAAAGCCTGCTGACTTAAGCATTGGAGTGGCCACGCCGGACATCCTTCTGGCGCCCATTCACGAGTTACTTTCTTGTTTGCAGGTGTTGATCCAAGCCATTATCTTCACTCAAATTCCCAAACATTATAAATTATTGATTTGGTCCGTTGGAGCCCCGTACCCGGCTCACCCATTTTAACGAGATCTCATCATTACCTATTGTTACGCACAATTCATTACGTACTTGTAGCGGGGGTATCTTGGGGTTTTGTCTGTATATATCGACGTTCCTTTATTAGGGCATCTTCAATCCTTGTACCAAAATAAAGTTTTTGGTGCAAGGATTGTGCTCCAACTCCCCTTTACGCCAAATTTGGCGCAGAGTATGTTATTATTTGTATAATAATAACATATTATTTTAATAATTAGATATTTTTAAATAATAATATATTCAATAATACATTTAAAATAATTAAATAAATCAAATTAAAAAAATATTTTGAGAATATTTTAGGAATATATTTTTCGGTGTAAGATTTGGAGTAAATGGATTGGAGATAAATGTTATATTTGGTGCAGAAACTGCGTTATTTTGGTGAAAAACTACAATAACTCTGGATTGTTGCGGAGAAAAGAAAGGAATAGGATCAATGAAGGGTAAGAGCACCGGGAAGGTTTCTGCGGAATGGATTCCAATTTTTTCCATTTGTTTCTTCTTCTTTGGGATGTTTTTCACAAACAAGTATGTCTAGTTCAAGATTTTGAGTTCTGTATTTTTATTTTTATTTTTTTTTCACTTTTGGGGATTTTGATTTGTGGTGATTATGTTATCGATTTGGGTTTTGCAGATTCTGGGTACCTCTGCAATCCAATAATCAGCTTATTAATCAGCACCGGCGTGACCAGGAGCTGCAGGTAGTCTCTGAAGACGGTACTACCAAAAAGAAGGTTTTTTGCTGTTTTGATTGAGCCTGGCATTTTTCTCTCTCTTGTGGACAAATTTGGGTTTAAGATCCTATTTTATACTTTTTTTTCTGAGTGTTTTTATCTTTGAGATTTTTATGGATAAAAAAGAAGACAATACTTCAAGATTGGATTCAAATTTTATTGTTTTTGTTGTTTCTTGGTTTAGTTTGGGTTGATTGTTGTATCGTGCTTAATTGTCTTTGTTTTAGAAAACAGAAGATCAAGACAAGGATGTAATGAACGAGGTGTACAGAACCCACAAAGCTATCCAGTGCGTTTCTATTGTCGTTTTCTAATAATGTGTTTGCGCCAATTAATTATAAGTTTTAAATTTTATATGAAGATGAAATCACATAGGAATACCTTTTCAGGTCATTGGACAAGTCGATTTCGATGCTTCAAATAGAGTTGTCCGCCTCTCGAAGTGCTCAGAATAAGGGAAAAATAGACAAATTACCTTTAAGTTCTGATAAAGAGCCACTTAGGAAGAAGGCATTTATGGTGATTGGTATCAATACTGCTTTCAGTAGTAGGAAGAGGCGTGATTCGGTCCGAGAGACCTGGATGCCTCAAGGTGAACCTGAGTTCTCTTATCGACCCATGTAAATTTTTTTGTATGAAAACGTGGGTGACAGTGTTTACGTTTCAATCAGGGGAACAACTTCGAAAATTGGAGCAAGAGAAGGGGATTGTTGTGCGCTTTATGATTGGTCACAGGTATCTTGGTCGCATATAATCATTGAGATTACATTCTTTTCATTCATTTTCAGGTTCTTTAGCTTCCTCATCCATCTACATACCATCTCGACATTGTATATTTGAAATACTTGAACAAAGATGTACATTTTTGACAAATTTCATGAAATTGTATGCAACGTTTACTCTATGTTTTATAATTTTGAATATGCTTCATTTATATCTTTTCCACATTTGATGCAGTGCGACGTCCAACAGCATATTAGATAGGGCTCTTGACTCGGAAGAAGCTCAGCATAAGGACTTTCTTAGGCTGGTAAAGTAACAATGCTGCACTACATTTTCCCTCTTAAATATTCCTAAGCTAGAAGTATTGAATTTGACCATGTAATATGACAGGAGCATGTCTGAGGGATATCATGAATTGTCTGCAAAAACAAAAACTTTCTTTGCCACTGCAGTTTCAACGTGGGATGCTGATTTTTATGTCAAGGTTGATGATGATGTCCATGTCAATTTGGGTGTGGGATTCCAACCATTTCTATTCCTTCACTTTTGAAGGTTTTTTCCTTCAATTTTTTTATTTACCTAGTGTTTTGCTAATAGAGGTACACTGGCTGCAAATCTTGCCCGTCATCGATCTAATCCGAGAGTTTACATGGGCTGTATGAAATCTGGACCCGTTCTTGCTCAAAAGTAGGGTTCGAAGTTTCAGTGGATCGTTCTGTTTTGTGTTTCTTCAAGGATAGTTTTTTATAATCATTGTGTTTTCCAGGAATGTTAAATACCATGAACCGGAGTACTGGAAATTTGGAGAAGAAGGGAATAAATATTTTCGGCATGCAACTGGACAGATATATGCAATCTCCAAGGACTTGGCTACATACATTTCGATCAATCAGTAAGGATTGTGTTTTTTTATAAACTAGAATTGATTGTTTTTTCTCAATTATGTCTGAATTATATTTGTTTGAAGATGGTAAATGGTAAAATCAGCAAAATATTGATTAATGATTCGTGACATGGGATTGGAGAAACTTACGCACTAATGCATCTACTACACGGAGAAAATGTCCCTGTTTCATCAAATTCCATCAAAATGCTTGTCCGCCATTAAGCTACAATAATTTCTTGGGGTTTTTTTTTTTTTTTTCCAAATACACCCTTAGCTATGTGACGCAGGTTTAAAAAATTACTTGCTATTCATAATATCACGCGTCTGCTAAATATTAAAGGTTTGGTTTTTAATTTTTAGGCCCATTTTGCATAAGTATGCCAACGAGGATGTGTCACTCGGATCTTGGTTTATTGGTCTTGAAGTCGAGCACATTGATGACAGTAATATGTGCTGTGGTACTCCACCGGGTATGGTTCCTCCAAAGTTTCATGACTACATAATGTTACTCCTGACACACCATTTATTCAGAGTTATTCAACTACATTTCATTTTGAATTCATAGATTGTGAATGGAAGGCACAAGCAGGTAATGTATGCATTGCCTCGTTCGACTGGAGCTGTAGTGGAATCTGCAAATCTGTAGAGAACATCAAGTTTGTGCATGAACAATGTGGCGAAGGGGACGATGCACTTTGGAATGCTTTGTTATAGATATCCTTCGACTCCAAAAAATCTTGGCGACTCGCCATTTCAGCCTCTAGACGATGTAAGAGAATGTTAACGTGAAGCCACATGAGGAGGAATTCAGCGTATGGATACTTTTAAGGTTCGTCTTCTAATTTAGAGAGAGAGAGATTTGGTGCATATGGGAGCTCTTAGTGTTTCTGAACGATTCTTAAACCAGTGTTAAAAGTGGAGAAGATTGTATTCTTTGTTTGCTGATTCGTTTGGGCAGCATGAGACGACTGGATGTACTTGCATGTATTCTTTAGATACTCAGTTAAAAAGAAATTCAGTTCTGGATATAATTCTTGACTTACAGAATGTACTGCGCATTGCTCCAGGTTTTTTATGTGTTTTGTTTCTGCAATGGGTAAAAATCTCTGGTTAATCACGAAGTCAACTAACTGTTTGGAGAGCTTTTTCCCTCAGTTTCATCTTATCGGGCAACTCTATACTAGTCTATGGTCGACGAATTTAAACTTGGACGTATTTAGAACTGGGAGGATGCGAATGAACGAGATCATAGCCGGAAGATGCTGGCCAGATCCTTAAACCCATTAGGTCATCGATGTCATGTCAGCATTTTCAGGTCAGTAGTTTGAATTCCATATACATCAAATCAATCAAGTAGAAAATGTATTTGATGGAGGCCAATGGAATTATGCATAATTGGTGTCTCGTTCTCTCTCAATAATGGCAAGTACAGAATATGGTCCCAATCATAATCATAATCATAGTCATAAAAATATAAATACACAAGCTGTGAGTGAGCGTACTATATCGAAACGATCCAATTATTTTTTAATTTTAATTAATGTTTGTCATGTGCGACACACTGACACTGTCTATCTAGAGAAAAATTGAAATGTCTTCCTGCCTACATCTCCTTTTTCATTGGCTACCATTTAATGTTTGTACGGATATTGGTGGAGTTTCTTCAATAAATTCATTATTTATCCAACTCCCTTTCACCATTGAGAAGAATGAAAATAATTTTCAAAGATAAGTATTGTTTTTGCCATTTACAATAGTCAAGAGTACAGATTTAACTTGGAGAGTTCATCGCTACAGAAATTTCTTCCCCACCATTTCGTTTGATTGCTATTCCAATCCTACATGTTTGTTTCTCGGGAGTGGCCAAATACAAAAACTTGCACCATAATCAGACATAGATGGGCAGAGGACACGAACAGAGTCGCCATGGCCGCCGGAATAGCTTCGTTCTCCCGATGTTTTGCCGCTTATCGATTAAAGACGTAAGATTTAGCCACACAGAAGATCGAGCGGATGACCCTTCATCCCCCAAAGTCAGTTGCATGGGTCAAGTCAGAAGAAAGAACAGAGTCACTGGCTCCTCCGCCGCAACCGGAACTAACAACATTAATCAGCATTCTCACAATTACACGAAGCTGATCACAATTTTCTCCAGCAGAAACCTTGTGCCGCCGACGAACACCAACAATGCCAGCGTTTATTCCGGCAGCAGAAGAAGTGGTAGCAAGAGTTGCAGAACCAGCAGGGAAATGATCAGCGTGAGTAATTTGAGAATCACCCGTCTGAAGAAATACAATCATGATGATTTCGGTGATCCAGATAGTGTCGAAGCTGTAGCTGATGTCGGTGAAATGGATCCGCCGCTTCCGGTGATGAAGAGGGCCACGCCACCGGGCGGCGGCGGCGATGAGGTGAATATTTGGAAGCGAAGATTTAATGGGGCAGCGCTCCAAAGCTTGCAGATCGATCAAATTAATTTATCGAAAAGCAGATTTCTTCCACCTACAACTGTATGATAATCATGAAGGATTCAAGAATCAGAAGGCGGAGAAGGTATTCGAGAATAGTGCACGATTCAAACTTGTCAATGAACTCATCAAACTCGCAGATTTTCTCTTCGTTCTTTAATTTGCTTTTGTATTTGAATTTTTTTAATTTCATTTTCTTAGATTTTAATAAAATTATTAAGAAGGATATTTTGATATGTTTAAACACTCCATTCTTTTATTACAAGACTAAATTTAATTATCGTAAATTCTTTTAACTTTATATTGTAATTGTAATATAGAATACATATCTGTCTGTCTGGAGCTGTAAATAGAGTAGTTGGCTCCGACATTAACTAAATTTTAGTTTGCCTGACATCATAAAAATGGATCCAAATGGGTATGGGTTAATCCTATATAATTTTATATTTATTTTATAATCTTTAAAGTACAAAAAAATAAAATAAAAACTAGGAAAGTATGAAACACAATTAAATAAGTAAATTTATTAATTCAAGTATAAAGATTTATATAAAAAAATAGAGTAGTTGGGTCAGACATATAGATATTGATTTATGAAAATTCAATAGATGAACTTGTGTATTGTAATTTTCTTTGAAGTAGTTGTTGATTGCCCTAATTGAAATAAGTTAGCTTGCCAAATTTCCATGAATGAGCACCAGAAATGAAAGATTATTTGTCATTTACTAAATGTCTTGTCGAAGCAAGGGAAATGCATGTATTTGGCTCAAAACGAATGAATCAAAATGTGACCAACAGAAATCGAGTAGGTCGACTGTCTGTCTGCACTGGGGTCTACTTTGGGGCACATTATTGTATTATTAAACAACTGTACTCCACACAAGATGAACTGGATCTTCATATTAGTTGGGCGGAGCTTCAGTGGACTAGTCCAGAAAATAAATTTTTTTCCCGACCAGTCGCACTTGGCTCGTAATCAAATCAAACCAAGCCAAACCAATTATACATACAGAAGTGAAACACAAGTTTCAAAAGGCAATTGTACTTGTTTTCTTGTAGTCGCTTGCATATGATCTCATCTCTGCCTACATCAAGTGTATTTATTTATGAAAATCAGACCCCCGCTACTTTATCAGTCAACCAAAAATGGAAGCTCGTTAGTTTGAAATGCACTAAGGTCTTGTGTTGTCTTGTTTAGTGGTTAAACTGCACATCATATTTTGCAGAGATATATCAGTTCATTTTATAAATTAGTTGACTTCTGTAATAAATCTAGTGCAAAGGAAGGAGGAGCATCGTTTTCAAGATTTTTACAGCTTACCCACTTGAGATTTACTCTTATATTTACTGAAAACGATATTATATGAAAAACAAGTAAAAACCAAGTTGGCTCTGGCTATAATCCTGGAGTCTCCAATAGAACAGAACATCGCAGAACCATTATTTTCAATTAAGAAAATCAATGTCACACATCTTTGTATACCAGTGTGTTGTGCAGCCTCCACCCAAATTTAGTGCGACGGTTTTGATTGGTAACTGTTTCTGTCTCAATTGTATAGCGAGGGTGACATCAGAACGTAATAGTTTAGCCAGCTAGATTAGTATTGGTTGATGACTTTGTATGGGTGGTTTGCTTCATATTTACCTATTTGTGGGAATCATTTTTTTTTATTGATATCATTGTTCGACAAATTTGTATGGATTAAGAATGTCTTAATCCATCGTCGCATCGAAGTATGACATGTCGAATAGTGTGGATCGACGAACGGACCATAAACAAACAACTCTAAGTCATCCTAAAGAAGAAACAACAAGGTCCATACTAGACAAACCAAACATATTATTACGAACAGAGCACAAACCAAAGGAATGGAGGAGAATTCTTCTCTGTTGTATCTCACAGAATTGATCAACCACACATATATACACATGAGTTGCATACAGCTGTCAAAAACTACCTAAACCAACTTAAACTAACTCAATGTACTTGAAGCTAATTAATCTAACAAATAGAAGAAAATAATTACACAGTGTTTAAAACTCCCCCTCAAGGTGGCTTGTAAAGGTCCTTTATAGCCATCTTGGACAATAGCGGGGCTAAGCGAGGAATGGGTAATGGCTTCGTAAAGATGTCCGCTAGCTGATGTTGTGAGCGTATCGGCAAGAGTTTGATAATCCCTTCATGTACTTTGTCTCGAACAAAATGACAATCGATTTCAATGTGTTTGGTGCGTTCATGAAACGTTGGATTCGAAGCTATATGTACAGCAACTTGATTATCACAGTAAATGGTTGCAGGATCAGTCATATGAATGGAAAAATCTGAGAGTAATTGAGTCATCCAAACAATCTCACTTGCTGTGTTAGCAAGTGTTCGATATTCGGCCTCCGCTGATGATCGAGAGACGGTTGTTTGCTTCTTGGCTTTCCATGAAACAAGGGAATAACCAAGGAATATACAGAAACCAGTAACTGATTTTCGAGATTCCGCACAAGCAGTCCAATCAGCGTCACAAAATGCTTTCAGCTGTAAGGGAGATGTGGCTGAGAAGAAAAGTCCCTGTCCCGAAGTCCCTTTGATGTATCGAAGGAGATGATGGACAGCTTGTAAATGAGGTGTGCGGGGTTGAGATATAAACTGACTGAGTTTGTGAACAACAAATGAAATATCTGGCCGTGAAAAAGTGAGATATAATAAGCGACCCACAATGCGTCTGTACTGAGTGATGTCCTCGAGGGGTTCGCCATCATTGGAAGTCATGCGGACCTTAGGATCCATGGGTGTCATTACTGGCTTGCTGGCCAGAAAACCTGTGTCAGCAAGAAGTTGTATAGCATATTTGCGTTGAGATAATATGATGCCCGTGGAAGATCGAGCAATTTCAATACCTAAGAAGTATTTCAGGCAGGCCAAGATCACGAAGCTTGAAATGGCTATGTAAGAACTGCTTTAAAGATGCAATGAGCACAGGAGACGGCCCAGTGATAATGATGTCATCGACATATACTAATAGAGCTACAAATGAGGAACCTGATCCTTTAGTGAACAAAGAATAATCAGATTTGGATTGAGTGAGTCCAAACTGGAGCACAACCTGGGAAAGCTTGGAGTTCCATTGCCTCGAGGCTTGACGTAATCCATATATAGACTTGTGAAGCTTGCACACCATATGGTTCTTTGAAGTAACCGGCTCCCTCTGAAACCGATACCCTTGTGGAATGTCCATATATACTTCTTCACATAGATCCCCATTTAAGAATGCATTACTAACATCCAACTGAACCAAACTCCAATACTGACGAGCAACCAAAGCAAGAAGGACTTTGACAGTGACTAATTTAGCCACATGAGAAAATGTGTCTAAGAAATCAATCCCTTCCTGTTGGTTAAATCCTTTAGCAACAAGCCTAGCTTTATGTCTTTCGATTGAGCCATCAGCATGAAGTTTGAGCTTATATACCCACTTGCAACCAATCAAATGTTTGCCAACGGGAAGAGGAACAATCGACCAAGTGTTATTACACTCCAAGGCAGCTAGTTCAGCAGTCATTGCTTGCTGCCACTCGGGGTATTTATTAGCTTGGTGAAAGGATTTTGGTTCAGTGGCCGAGGACACATTAAGGACAAAGGTTTTGTAAGCAGGTGTTAATTGATCATAAGAGATGTATTTGGATAGTGGATATGGTGTATCGTGCATCGAGGGAGGCATGAGATCAGGACCTTTCAGAAGGTTGCAGTGATAGTCTTGGAGATAAGATGGTTGTGTCATGATACGAGTAGAACGACAAGGTTGAGGTAAGGGTGGTGATTGTGCTGGGACTTGATCATGATTAGAGATTTCAATGGAAGACTCATGCTGAGCTAAAGGAAGTACAATGTCCGGAAATGGATCAACCGATGGTAATATAGGTGTATGATTATGAAATGGAAATATAGTTTCATGGAAGATCACATCCCTAGATAAAAAAATATGTTTGCTATCAAGATCATATAGTTTGTACCCTTTAACACCAGGTGGATACCCAAGAAATACACACGAACGTGCTCGAGGCTGAAACTTAGATCGAGCCGCAGGTAAAGTAGAAGCATATGCCAATCAACCAATGACTTTGAGCCTGGAGTAATCTACCACAGTATGATGTAACAGCTCAAATGGTGTCTTGCCATGTAACAGAAACGACGGAGTGCGATTAATGAGATAACAGGCAGTGAGAATGCACTCGTTCCAGAATGTTAGTGGAATGCGAGACTGGAAATATAAGGCTCGAGCAACATTAAGTAAGTGTTGATGTTTTCGTTCAACCACAGAGTTTTGTTGAGGGCGTTCAACACAAGAGTATTGGTGTAAAACTCCGTGTTGATGAAAGAAATCAGAGAAGGCTAATTCTTTGGCATTATCCGAACGAAAACACTTAATATTGCATTGAAATTGGGTATCAATCATAGCAAAGAAACGAGGAATTACATGAGCCACATCCGATTTAGATTTCAATAGGAAAATCCATGTAAATCTAGTACAATCATCAACCAATGTTAGAAAGTAACGATGATCGGAATAGGACGGTTCATTGAGAAGACCCCAAATATCACCATGGATCAAATCAAAAGGATGTAAAGATACATGATTATTCGAAACAAAAGGTAACCGCTTTTGTTTTGCAAAGGGACATATGTGACATACAGTGGAAGGGCATGGCTTGGGTGCATCATATTGCAGTGTGGTGTGTAAGGATTCCAATACCTTGAACGATGGGTGTCCAAATCGTTGGTGCCACAGCTGTATAGAGACTTTATTGACAAAAGAAGTAGTGTCTGAACCAAGTTGATGAAGGTCCAGGATGTACAAATCCCCAATTCGATTACCCTTGCCAATCATCCTCTCGGAGTTGGCTTCCTGAATAACAAAATGATCATGATAAAACTGCACAGCCAGGTTGGACGTCGTGGTGAGTATACTTACAGAGAGTAAGTTGAATTTAAATTGAGGCACATATAAAACACTACGAAGTGTAATGTTGGAAGTGAGCCGAACATCACCAATGGAATCAACTGAAATAGTGGTGTGATCGGGTAATGTCACAGTCGCATTATGTATTTTGGACATGGGCTGAAACACATCAGCATTGCAACAAATATGACTAGAAGCGCTCGAATCAATGATCCAAAACTGACCGGAAGATAGATTTGGAGGCATTGAAACCGAAAGACATATACCTGCAGTGTGAGTTGTGTGATCCATATCCGATGCAGTAGTGTTGTTGGGGACAACTGACAGATGAGACTGAAACATGTGCATCAATTGCTGATATTGATCAGGATTGAGATTTTGAAAGAACTGGCCCGGAGGTGTAGCCCCAACGTACGAAGTAGTCCCCACAAGATTCACATTGGCCACAGAAGGATGCGAAGTAGAAGGATGAGATTCAGTGCGCATTCGTGGCCGAGATTTAAAACCAGGGGGATAAACATGAATCTCATAACATGTGTCTACCGTATGACCATGAATCGCACATTTAGTGCAGTATGGACGATCACGCCTCTTGTATTTGAACTTGACTGCTGATCCTGACCATAGGAAGGCAACTTAGATGGCTGAGATTTCACAGCAAAGGCCATAGGTGAGTCAGATGCAGAGTTCAAGTGTATTGTTCGTTGACGTTCTTCTTGAGATACCAAGGAAAAGATTTTGTTAATCGGTGGCAGAGGATCCATTAACAGTAATTGACCTCTAATGTGAGAAAAAGAATCATTCAATCCAAGTAAAAACATCATGATGTGCTCTTGGATGAAATGAGTCCAGAGATTGAACCCCACCACAGCTGCATTTTCCGCATGTACAAGCTGGCCGAAAATTGGACAATTCATCCCACAGAGTCTTGAGCTTTGTGAAATATGCAGCAACGGAAGTTTGATCTTGAGAATGATTGAAGAGTGCACGTCGCAACTCAAAGATGCGAGGACCATTGCTCTGTTGGAATCTCTCACGTAAGTCCTTTCAGATTTCAGCCGCTATATCAGAAAACAAAATGCTAGGTGAAATTTCCTTGGATACGGAGTTGAGAATCCACGAGATCACAACATTGTTGCTGCGAAACCAAGCAGCATGTAAATGAAGGTCCGAAACATCTGGTTGAGGAAATGGATCCATCAATAAATCCGAGTTTGTTCTTGACCGAAAGCGCTATACGCATTGCCCGACTCCAAGAGGCATAGTTTTTTCCCGTGAGCGGCTGAGAAACGAGTGAAATACCTGAATTATCAGAATGAAGTAAGAAATATGGATTGAGCGGATCGTCCACTACAGATCTGGAATGTGAACTCGAATCAGGTGGCGCCATGATCACCGATCAGTCGCCGATTGCAAGAGATTGAAGAATTATCGATGCGTGGGAATATTGACAACAGCGGCAAGGAATTTGCTCTGATACCATATTACGAACAGAGCACAAACCAAAGGAATGGAGGAGAATTCTTCTCTGTTGTATCTCACAGAATTGATCAACCACACATATATACACATGAGTTGCATACAGCTGTCAAAAACTACCTAAACCAACTTAAACTAACTCAATGTACTTGAAGCTAATTAATCTAACAAATAGAAGAAAATAATTACACGTGTTTAAAACATATAAAATAACAATTTTAAACTGATTTTTGTACTCTAAATCTAAAATCTAAAAAATAAAATAAAAATAAGTCACTTGAATTCTTTCAGCGTCAAATAACCATTTTTTTTGGGCAGGTTCAGTTGGTCCCGAATCTGTGAAAATATTGATCAGCCGCGTAATTTGCGTTGAATCAAATTTCGGTTCAAATGGTAAACGAGAATGAACCGGGTGGGTATTTCCCCTATCCAAAAGGATAAGGAACAACCAACAAGATCACCACCTTCGTTTCATGTTCATTTCTGTCCTGCAAAACGATGGCGCAATCGCTAGCAACACCTGTTCTCCCATCACTATCTATAATTTCCAACCCCTTTTCTACCTGCTCCAAAACTTCACTCTCTTTTCCTCTACCCACCTCCCTTCCCAAGGTAAAGTTTCGATTTTTGTGTGGTCTTACGATTACCTGGGTATGGGTTTGTTTTTAATTGATTTGAACCGTTGGATTTCTATGATTTGGTTGTTTTTGGTGCTTAGATTGGTGGGTTGAGCATAAAATGTGCGCGTGTGGGTGGGGTGGAGATACCCAACAACAAGAGAGTTGAATACTCGCTGCAGTATATTCATGGCATTGGGCGTACCCTTGCCAAGCAAATATTGGTCGATCTCAATTTTGAAAATAAGGTAACGAAAGATTTTTCGGAGGAAGAGCTCACCACTCTCCGTGAGGAAGTCTCAAAGTACATGATCGAAGGGGACCTTGTAAGTCTTGCTCTCTAATTCCATGGATGTTGATTTTGTTTATGTATTTGAACTTTGAAGAGAATGTTATATCTCATGAGTCACGAACTAATTAGAATATAGGGAAGCATCCGGTTAGGGGTGGAACATAGGACGTAGTGTGAAATGAACTAGAAGGTTTGAACTGAGTTTGTGGGTTGTCTGGTGAATGTAAGGTGAGTTTTCTGGGTAATGCTCGAGTTATTTGCTTAATCCAAATGGGATTGAGGTGAAAGTTGGGCTCCACTTCAAAAACCCAGATTCATGTTCTGCTTATTCCTCTCTATTCATTAGGTGTGTTATGATTTGTGCATCTTTGTCTAATATCACAAGTCTATCTGCACTTTGGATACTTTAGGCACGAAATAAAGAAGCTTTTTAATAAACTCGGGTTTCTTAAGTGCTTTTTATAAAATGTAGAAGCAGTATATATGTTTGTAAAGAAAAAGCTCAGGCATAAGCCCAGAAACCACATTTTCTAGCGGAAAAATATATTTTAAAGCACCTTCTTGAATGAGTTTCTCCTCAAACATCAGTTTTTTCTTCCAAGGAAAAAAAAAGCAAGTACTTTTTAACTTAAAAGCTTATGTATGTAAATACTCTCTTAATTGAATGTTGACATTTCTCTATATTATGTTTAGAGGAGATTCAATGCACTTGCAATCAGAAGGTTGAAAGAGATACAATGCTATAGGGGTGTTCGACACACTCGGGGACTGCCTTGCAGAGGACAGAGGACTAAAAATAACTGCCGTACCTTGAAGGGCAAAAGGGTTGCCATCCCTGGGAAGAAGAAGAAGTAAAGAAAAAAAATGCTTAGATCAGCTATGTTAGTGCGACATTGTTAAGAATTCTCTTCAAGAATTTACGTTTTCCGTTATTTGTTTGTATACTGAGGTAGCAATCAATTTATCCAAAGATTTTGCCCTTTTATCCTCGTATTATACTGTCATATTAAAGATGCAAAGGTAGCTTGGATATATAATACTGAGATGGAGGCCTTTTTTTACGTTCGGAGAAAATTGTGCTACTTAAATCTCTACTATATGGCCAATATTCAATTGTCTGCAATAAACATTTGTAACTATGTCATGAATTTCATTTTCTAAATTCACAATTCCTACATTTAAGATTGAGTTTTTATACTTTTGGCAAAAATACTCTGAATTTGGAAAAAGGAGACTAAATCATCATACCTTAGAGAATATGTTATTTCAAACTAGTATTTAAATTGTCTAAATGCAGGTTCATCGATTTATCGAACCAATTATGTTCACCACAGTCAATGGCTCAAACAAACAATGGGGTTTAGGCTTGATCGCTACAATTTTTTTATGACAACAGTGGTCGTGTAACCAACATTTTTAGGGCAACACTGGTTATTTTATCCAGAGAGAGAAATGCCTTAGAGTTGGTTGAATTCAACATAATTAGTCATATCCTTCTCGTATCTGAATGATGCCAATCTGTGGTTACATCCATCATCAGATGAAATGCATGGATAAAGAAATTTGAAATCTATAAAATTTATTATTAATTGGTTGGACGAAATTGGTCACATGTAAGAAATTCAAGGATAAAGACAAATTACATGTGAAAACTATCTTAAAGAAACAAATATAATGAAAATACCACTGCCTCAGCAGGTATAGTAGTAATCTGGAATTTGCTATGCCAGAAGAGAATTCCATGAATTTAGGTTCTAAAAAGTATCGTACACGCTCATCAGCGTGTACATATAATCAAACATAAGACCACATTCTTGAGGAACTAAAAAGATTATTTTGTCTGAAGAAGAATTAACCCAGACTTCTGTGCTGTTATCAGATTGTCTCAAGCTGATCAATTGACAATTTCTATCCCCGTTAAAGATGTTCCTGCATGTAGTTGAAGGGCCACATCTCCAACGACCTGCATGATTCAACCACAATGAATTACGAAATCACATGTGTCAGAGTTTGAAAACTAATACGGTGATAACATAGGAAACATCATAAATTATAAAGTACCTTCGCCATGGATCTATAGGAATATTCAGCAACTCCAGCAACATGAGGTGTTATAATGACATTCGGAAACCTCAAAATGGCATCATCAGGATCAAATGGCTCGGTCCATGCAACATCTATCCCTAAGCCTCCTAAATGACCGGTTTTGAGATGATAAAGTACAGCATATCGTAGTCCAAGAGACGACCTCGTGCTATGTTTATGAGGAGAGCACCCTGAAACAGAAACGGATCATCTCCTGTTGACTTGTAATTCCAATACAATTTGCGAAGACTTTGAGAAAACCAGCATCAATAAAGTAGTAGTCGAATCAAACCTTTTTCATGGAATATATGAAAACTTTGTCCACAATGCCAACCTGAAAGAAGCACTTATAAACAAACTATTCGCCCCAAACAACACAAATTAATTAAATGAGGAAAATAGTGAGTAAAGCATATGGGAATTCCTTGCCGTTTCACTGTTCAATGATAAGCAACAGACCACTATGTCCGCCTGGCTTGCAAATTTCATAATATCCCCATGGCCACCCTTCTTGTCTACTAGGTCATCATCGGTACCATATCCATTGAATGATGCTGGATACATATAGTTAATTAACCATATGCTAAATTTATTTTACAATCAGCAAGTTATATGGTTAACACAGTAAAGTTTTATACCAACAGATTTGCCCGAGTTCCACGAAGGTGAAGGCCAAGTCCTTTTGGTAGCAAGTATTTTCACACCAAAGGGCCTTAAACGCTTGGCTAAGTGGATGCCTATATTTCCAAATCCCATGAGAAATACCTACATGAATAAGGAGCAAAGATGATGCATTGAATGAATTAATCTGATTTGCATTTATTCAAACCAAGTGACAAATGAAAATTACATTCCTGGGTCACTTTTCATCAGCTGTAAATATCTTCCAAATAAGTTACCAATGGACAATTCAAATGTGTATCAATCCCTTCACGCTATAAAACTACATATACCTTGCTGTCGAGTTAAAGATTTAAATTTAGCTATACATGCTGACAGCAAATAATCAGGCATTTAAAAGTAACTTTATAGAGAAATACTATTTGATAGAGTTTTAACAAACATAATATCTAGTGATCTCAGAGGTTTCTCATTTGGATTCAAATACAACAGCAGAAACCAAATGCACAAACAAATTAAGAATATGGTTCCATCATTAATTGACATACGATGAAAGACTAAACTTTGAGGTTGACAAATAACCGCTGACCGGATGCATGAGAGCGGAATAATACAAGTTTTCGACTTTGTATTATATCAAATAACACATTTATTGTAAGAAGTGTCGAAGGAAACTGTGAAAGAGGAAATTCACCGTTTTCCCAATCAATGTGTCACCAATTGGATTTCCTAGTTGTTTCTGCCTCACAGCTATGCGCATGTCATACTATATCAATGGAAACAAAAATGCAAAATTAACTCAGTTCATAAATGGAGAAAACCGTAAATAAATTTCTAGATAATTCATATGGAAATTGATGTATTTCTTCTGGCGAAGTCTATTATTGAGAACAGACAGAAATTTATAAGTAAACAAATTGAAAGTATATGGGAAAAAAAAAACCAAAATAGTAGGTCAAGGCTACCATGGTCCATGAGAACCAAAACAATCCTAATTACAATTCCCCCAACAAATATTTTTGTTTTGTTACATCTGATTACGTATACTTTCTCTAGCATGTTATCTATCATACATGTAACATAAGTTGGCCAATGAAATAAAAACAGGCCATGCAATCTTTCACCGCTCATGCTTCACGATACATTTCACAGACATACCAATGGCAAAAGATATAGAAGCTAAAACTGCATGTTGAGATTGAAATAGACCAACTTGCTTACGAAGGAGGCCCAACATCAGATATATCGCCATTTCAGCACATGAAGTTGCATTTCCAGTAGCATCGCTTGGAATTCTAGCAACTTTTATTCCACAGTTTGTAGCAGCCTTTATGTCAACCCCTTCACAGAAAAGTATCAAGATAGGTGTTGAGGTATAAGGATAGCTGCAAATATCTTTTGATCTGCAGGACAGAATTCTAATAAAGAATGACTCGACCTTCAAGGCCAACTCCAAATTGCATGATAAGCTTCATTTGGTTTGCTCGGGATATGATATCTGAAGTTAGACGCAAATCTTTGACAACACACATATCATAGTTTCCAATAACATCTGGGACATCTTCAAAGGGGACTACATCAACCTAGAGCAAAGCATATAGTAACATCCAATGAATGCACAAAGTACAATACCAACACAAATCTAAGATACATCTTTGTTAAAGAATGTACTAAGCTATAAAGACGTGAACCGACAATGCAAGCATATAGAGTAACATTAAGCACCTGTATGAATGAATGGGCTTGCAGATAATCTTTTGTATAATTATGAGAAGCAGGAAAATTTGGCCCACAGAATATAACACGAGTGATGGGATTGCCACTGTCACCCATCTGTTCTTTGACCTCCAGTGTACCTGATGCAAAGCATCCATGTGCAGTAATGAGCTTTATCTCTAGAGTCCAGAAAGGCTATCCAGTATCCAGCCAAATAAGAAGGAAAGCACATTGTAAATAGTTTCATTTAGAACATCTAGTGGTCAAGAACCTACAGAAAGTCTGTAGTTTTCAAGAAAGCATAAAGTCCTACGACGTGTAGCAGAAATTAAACAAAGATGCACAGAATTGAACTTGATCTAAATGTTTAGATCTTTAGGTTAATCGATCACAAGCCTTTACATATTTAATTTGGTTAACTAATCTTTTAACGGGGCCATAACGTTGGCGCTTGTTCAGTCAAAAACACCTGCAAGGAACCATATTAATAGTTCCATTAGAATTTTGAGTTTCTAGATAAAGGGGAACACTACCATACATTTGCCAGAGACTAACAGCAGAATACACATTTAACTACGACGAAGTTCATTTTCTCATATACCCGACAACATCGATGATATGCATCAAAATAAACTAGAGGATGATGATTTCGCAAGGAGCAAACAAAAATATAAAGTCCCATAAACACAGCTGACTTGGTGTGATGCAACCTCAAAGAGATGCAGTAGAATGTCAAAAGGCTCAACAATCAATAATAAGAAATTCTATATGATTGAATTAACGCTCTTCCATGGTGGATTGCAGAAGTAGAGATTGGAAGTTGATACATTAGCATAATTGGGGATGATAATATACACTAGTCGTTCACTGAGATGTGGTGGTTTTAAAATATGAAGTACCTTATTTTGTGCATGACAAAATACAAGTTGCCCTTCGGATTGGCATACGTTTGAAAACTACAAGTTACTAGCCTGATTTATGACAAGCGCAAAAACCATAACAGTCTACAACTACAAATTACTAGCATAATAGAAGTTGGTTGATTCAACCATGATCATATTTGACAATTCTCTATTAATATGCCTCCTAAAATTAAATTAAACGTTGAATAAAAAAGAAATAAAAATAAATTAAACTTGTCCAACTAGCTTTGGATAAAAGTTAATAAATACAAATCATATGCATATCAGCATATGCCTCAAGTATCTAGCAGTATTTCTATAATTCAGCCAAATGTAAATCATACTAAAGAACCTGGCCAGCTTAGATTTCTTATCCTTCTAATTGTTCTTGGTATCACAAGTTTGCTAGCAAAGTTGAAAGCTAAGAAGGATAGAAACTGCATTTCCTTTACTATCAACACAAGGCAGGTCTATGAGACTCAGTACAACAAAACGAGGTATCTTAGACGGAACATTCTATTTAAAGGTGATTACTTTTCATGAAACATGACTCCCAAATCACGACCCCAATTTCCACTATTTGATTTTCTTCCAATCCTCTCTAACAAGAGGCACACAGAAAACAAACCCATTGGCATAGCGTGCTTTTGTTTTGCATCGATGATTTCTATTCCACAAAACAAAATCGAAGTAACCCATTTTTTTCTAGCGCAAATACAAC
Organism: Primulina tabacum; assembly: GCF_025594145.1. Lineage (NCBI taxonomy): Eukaryota > Viridiplantae > Streptophyta > Magnoliopsida > Lamiales > Gesneriaceae > Primulina > Primulina tabacum. The sequence continues at coordinate 61,496 of NW_027459727.1, read as the reverse complement.
TCAAAGCAAAAGGAAGAGAACGATACAATGGAAAAGGGTTTCACGGAACCTGAAGAAGATGAAGTGAGGCGTGGCTGTCCGGTGGTGGTATTACTGTACGATGATGTGACGCTCCTTATATGGTCGATGATTCTGTTCTCACCAACCAAAGACTTAGCGAGCACTGAATCAATACGGGAGGCCGCATTACGATATGTGCGAGAGCAGAGAACAATGGTGCCAGGCACTCTCACCGTGGATCACCAGTGGATGTATATTTTGCAGCGTAAGTTTCACATTAGCTCCTCTTTTAATATTGATTTTCAATTTAGTAATTTGATGCCTAAGATGCTATATATCAAATGTGTTACACTTGAAATGATTTTATACAAAAATATCAGTTATCAATTGATGTCTTGTAGACTCAACGATATTTTTATTTGAATTCCGAACATCAATTGACGTTCTTGTACAAAATCATGTCAGCATAGACTGAATCTTTATTTGAGTAAAATTTTGATATAGGACTCAAGTCTTTAGATGTGTTGTTCCTATTTGTAGTTCAAGAACTAGGATAGAAATCGAGTTTCGGGCACAAGTGGTATGCCTGGAGTTGCTGAGTATGGAGATAAAAGAAAATTCATTCAAGAAAAACCCATAATTCCTCGTGAAAATATTGAAATACATATTAGGATTAAAAAGTTTCTTGTTACAGTCCAATCACAGCTTAGGTTCAATTGTTCTTTCCATCTCATACAAAAAATTTATTTATACTCTCAGATAATTACCCCAAGAATGAACCCCACTTGTTAAGATAAATGTTTATCATTGGAATACCCGAAGGATAACATTTTATTAATAATCTCATGCTATATATAAATATCTAAGTGACCTTAAAAATGTTTTTATAATATCCATGTATAGATAGCATATGCAATAAGTATGGAACAAATATTATAAAACGTAAGGCTGCGATGATTTGGAAATCATGTGTATTTTTTTGGGGAAAAGAAGGATGTGTTCTGTTTCTTCCAAGATCAAAGTATGTGCTTTGGATTTCCAGAGCATATAATACGTACAGATGCTGATAAATTATGGTCTCCTGTCTTGGTCTGCAATAGACAAATCCAAGCAACTTGATTTTGTTGAAGTTGTCAATAAACAATTAGAATTTTCTGAACAATTAAGAAAATCATGTGATATTTGTGCATAAGGAGCGACCATATTAATCAGAAATTGAGAATTAGATTTTTTGACGAAGTCTTTCACAAAGTTTAACTCAATTAATTGGTACATCGAACCAGTATTTTCTACGAGGAGAACACAGAGAAGTGCATGTTGCAACTATTTACGTATTCCTACGAACAATATATAGACAAGCTGTTCCATCTCCTATAGGAGCTCAAACAAAATGTAGCAGTACTGATAAAAATATCAAGCCCACAGTAAAAAATCAAGAACCTATCTTGGATCAACAGTTGAACAGTCGCAAAATATGAAAATAGCTCAAAAGAGTATCATAGATATGGAAAGATGCATCAACAAGTATCCATAATCTACATAAACAAGCATCTATGCATGAGTCAATAAAGAAAATTCTACAAGCACAGTCACAAAAATTACAGGTGATGTAGATACAACATTATGTTCAAAGAAGTTCTGATCTAAGTAATAATAAATCAAGAAGACTCTTGGACAAAACAAGTATAATAATCGTGAAATTGTTTGATCTACCACCCATCTATGGGATAACGTCAAGATAACCCTTCAAATTCTAAAACCTGACGGTGGTCTGCAGAAACCATGATAAAGATAGTTACTTTAATATTGGCGTTTGTCATCTTAAGTAGGGAAACAGGCACACTGTTCAAATTGCTGAATCAAGGCACAACTTTCAAATACTCGTGCTAAACCTCACGTGTATCATTCAAGTATTATCGAATGATTTTCTTCCAAGTTTGATGCTTTTCAAGGTGGTGCAAATGCTAAATCTCTGAAGCACCATGTGAACTAGATCAAACTTTCTCCACTGTTGCTCATCCTATAGTAAGTTGCGATTAAATAAGACTATCAAGATTTCTTAGTTCAGAAAATGACCATGTTTCCCCAGTACCCACCCCCAATGTATTCAAGAAAAAAGATGACCATCATTTGAAGACAGAATTCACGGATAATGTGTTAGTTTCCCTTAATAATGTTTAACAATAAGAAATTAACTCAGCAAACAATAATATAATCAGTAGGACTTGCAGAAAAAGGTTGAAGTGAGCATGTCGGCAAACATCAAAATGGAATCACCTCAAGCCAATATTCACAGCAAATAATAATATAAAGTGCAACAAATTTCCAAGAAAAAGAAAATAGTCACGCAAGTCCAAAACACTTCATTTATTTATACTCCTTCGAGAAACACTAGAGTAGAACATTCATGCTTATTAGCAACACAAAAATTCAAGCTACATAACGAAATTCAGAATAAGTAATATTTCATTAAAAAACACCCTTTTTTCCCGGTTGAAAGAGATCCAAATCAATCGCAATCTTTACATTTCGAACATTACCATATCCAAAATACACATAGAGATTCCGAATCAACAAGGAATACCAATCAATTAACAACCCCTTGCTCGTGGCAACAATTCCCGTTGCCAACGTGTACGTGTTTGTTCCTATCACCTTCACCTCCACCTCCACCATGATCATGATCGCACTCGCGCTCAGAATCAGAATCATCCTCATCAAAAGGCTTTTCTTTATGGAAGATGCAGCATTTTTTAGAGCTTTTCTTGTTCATAAACTCGTTGTCAACCGTTCCCTCTTTCCAAGACACCTTCTTTTTAGGGCATTTCAATTTCAACACCAGAACCGAAGGATGTTCCTGATGATTTGAGGACGACAGTGGGTCTAGGGTTATGGTCGTGGTGGCTGTGGCGGTGGCCATGTTTGTGCACTATTTTTGTTTGATCTTCGACGTTCGTGCCGCATACAATATGGAATCATTCTGTTCAAGTCATGACGCAAATAAATAAACTTAAATTAATAAAGAGTATACTTTTGTGACGAATATTTTTATAGAATAAATTGAATCGTAATATTTTTTATATGAATGGAATTCTATTCATAAAATCAAAATTAATTTTTATGATAAGATGAGTTGTTAATATTATTCTCTATTAAAAAATTAATCGGAGATAGATTTTTAGAATTTTTTATACTCAAGTGTGATGCGTATATATAATAATTTACTTAGCCATTATATATACTAGTATACCGACGCATGCGTTGTGTGTTTGTATAATGTTTTTTGTAATTCATTTTATTTATATTTTAATGATGATCAAAATATAATTATAAGAAATAATGAGGGACTACATTGTAATTTTGATATATAAATTAAAAATAAATTGAAAAATAAAAGAATAAAAAAATGATCTCAATAAGAATTGATCATATAACCTAAACTCTAATAAATAATAACTTTATCCTTTGAACTACGTATAACTTGCATTAAAACTTTAACATTTTATTAATATATATAATTAATAAAACAGACCATGATACCAAAGTTAGTTACTCTAAATGTCTCAAACTTAATAAAATAGTGTATATATATATATATATATATATATATATATATATATATATAAAGAAAGGTTTTTTGCGTTAAAAATACTAACCATGAGGTTTTTTTAAATTGAGAAGTTTTCAAACGTAGAATTGACGTGGTTGAAATTATTATAATTTATACGTGGTGTTGAAGAGTATAGTAAAAAGGGAAGAAATTTTGGTGTCCTCTTCAAATAGTTTTTCTAACTTATTCACACTTAATAATATAATAATATAGTATAGATGTAGTTATGAAGATATTGACATTTTGCACTGGTGAGACCTTTTCAATTTCAAATGTGTCGCTTTACATGTTGATACGTAAATATATCAAATCGAAGTGATTAATTGAATATCAGTAAAAAATTAATATTTAAATTCGACTCGAATTAAGTATTCCCCTACATTCCAAGCTACCATTCAGAGAAACGGCACAGACATGACGAAAACCAGCAGCAAGAAAGCTAAAAACTCCCATAGGAACACGATCAGTGACATTAGTATCATTTCCTATACATAGGACTAGTCTTGAGCTTGACAAACCTCATACAAAATCATCCCCAACAGCAAGATTTAAAGTTAAAGCGGAATAATTGTAATTGAAATCTTGCCATTGCCAACATTGAAGATCATTTGAACCATCGAGCAAACCACAAACTTTGGAGTTCCCAGAGTCCAAATTTGTCAAAACCGGACCCTTATAAATCTTTTTACTCGTCAAGCTGCTCCCTATATATGAAAATCTCCAGCAGAACATGATTGAGGCGGACGAAAAGTAGAATGAACTTAGAGCTAAAAGAAAACCATTTCTGCCGACAACCCCAGACACCGATCTCAAGGCAGGATCGACTACAATTTGAACCCCCTTAGGAGAACTGGTGCAGTTAATGAAAGAAGCTCATTCTTGGCTATGATTAACATTGTGTGCTATTGCACATATTAATGTTTGGTTCCCAGTTTAAGATATTGCAATAATGGAAAGCGAGTAAATTAGTGGCAGAAAGAAACCAAAAAGAAGGGACAGAAAGAGGGAATAATAGAACCAAAATTTTAATGCAAGAATTGCCATAGAAATTATTTGGAAGAAAGTTTTCTCATGGTGGTGCTGAAGAATGGAGGTGAAAGGGTCTTGAAAAGTTGGTAGTTCTTGATTTTTATTATGGCGCGTTCTTATTTACGAAGAATGCGATGAAATATCAAAGAAAACGAAGTCACGCGTTCGAGGTTGTAAAATCAAGTCCAAAATATGACCTTTTTTTTTTTATTTGAATGCAATAGACTCTGCCCCAAGCCACAAGTAATTTAATCTTTGAGCATCTTGGACTAGAATTTTTCGTGTTGATGCAGTGAAATTTGACATCTTTGTACGCATGTATAAAGTACCGGGAATCATATGTGATCGTACGTATAATTGAAATGCATGTTTTTGAGTAGGTACCAAGTTCTAAATTGTAGGAAAACGGTGAGACTAGGAGCTACATTTTTTGTGTGTGCCGTTTTTTTTACTCGATCAAAATTTTGATGTCTAAAACAAAAACATAATATTTGTAATCAAATTTAACCAGTTTTGTAAACGAGAGCCCAAAATTTATCAATCAATCTCAACATTTTTTGTCAATTAGATGAGATCAAACAGTAATCTCTTCACATTTTCATTCAAAACTCGAATACAAACACGGTCGGACTGTCCAGATAGAAGGTGAGCATTGGAATCTGCCGCATTACCACCTCATACGCAAAAGAAAGTTCAATCTAGTACATGCCTACATGGTTTCCGTGGATATAAATTTTGATATTTAATATATACCAGCTTATGCATGTTGAATCAAATTCTTGAATCTACTGCAGAACGTACATGTTACACGAACTGCATTATTCAATGGATGCAATAAGTATCAAATCCCAGCACGATCATGGAGCCGACTCTTCAACACATATTCATTCCATGTGTCAACAACTCGTGTAAATAGTTTTTTTTTTTTTTTGGTCGCAATTCTTCGATATATACTGGATAAATTTCGGGCTAATACAGTAATCTGCAAATCATGTGTAATTATGCTAATCAAGTAAGCCGCACGCCCAAGAAGATAATGGTATGAGAAAACGATTCATGATAATTTGTCCAGCACTCACATATTTCACCAACTCGAACATCCTTTGAGTCGTATAAATTTCAAATATTTATGGATTATAAAATTTATGCACCAAGGCTCGTACCCTTTCATGTTTCTTTCAAGAAGTCAGAAGATTAATCTTCATGTGCTTGTTATGGGGGTGGCTTTAGTATATTACGAAGCCTAGGGACAGAGACCCCGAGAATAGGTAGTAAATAATTCAGATCTTCGTATATCTTATCTTGGGTGATCTGATATGGGCTGCACGAACTCCTAGCTTGCTAGCTAATTCACGCAGTTGGTGCAAAATGAATGCAGAAGGAAAATGCATGCATGCAATTATGGCAAAATTATTACTGAACCAAATCATATTCAGTGACACCATGTGCCAATCACGCAAACAATCATACACAAACGCGTGTGTCTGCGTGACCTTAACTATAAATATAGGTACTTCCGAATCCCTTCCTTGTAGTTGGGACATCCATGTTTGCTATCCATATTCTCCCATCCTTTTATTTCATATATATATTTGATCATCCACCAATAATGCCGAAGGAATTAGTAACTGGTGATGAAGTCCGCAGGAAGATCGCTCCAAAGGGGCATTTTGTGGTTTATGTGGGCAGTGAAATGGCAAGATTTGAGGTCCCTACGTTTTTCTTGAAAACTCCTATGTTTCAGAGACTTCTTGATAGAGCTGCGGAAGAGTACGGGTTTGGCAATAGTGGTAGAATCATTCTTCCTTGCGATGAACCTACTTTCCGAAGGCTCGCTTCAATTTTATCAAACATAAAATGCTAGCTATGAAGTACTTCTCCATGTACAAAATAGTCGGTGTGGTGCCGGGAATGTAATTGAAACGGAGGCAAGCATGTGATAATATCAAACATTTCGGTGAAGCATAACTTGCACATTATATTCAAAAAACCTATTCATGATAAATTTCATTGTTTTACTTAGAGGTGATTGTCTTCTCCATGCTCTACACCACGACACTATAGGCACATAGGCAACAAAGATGAGGAGGCCAAATGAAGGACAACTGTTAGAGCAACATGCTTGTATTTTCGTTGAATCCACAAGAAACAAATAGAAAATAAACGGACGACATTCCCATATGCATGATTCATGTATGTCCTTAACTGGTGAAACATAGCAATTCTTTGAGCCTTTACAATAAGTTAATAACTTGCAGAGTTACACCGCAAATGAAATAGCTGTTAACCAAGTGATGAACATGTAATTTCTGTACAGTTAGCTATTTCTATTTAGCTACATGTATAAATGGAGTTCAACTCGGTTCAGTACAATTAATTATCTGTGCAACTTCATGATTTCACGAGTATTTCAAAGAACTTGGCTGAAGTCTTATAAGAAATGATACACCTTTGCACTCACAAAGATGACACCCATCAAGTGTGTACTATTCTTAATACAACTACCGTTAAGGACTTCGGATTCATTTTTTAGAAAGAAATAAAAATAAGACTGGTAATGTTTGTTTGCACTTCACGGATGGAAAACACCCCCTAAGAATGAATACAAACATATACAGATCCAAGAAATTTTATTGATAAAACAGAAAAAAATTACTATTTTCAGACTTACAAAGATGATAAACAGCAGGCAGCAAAGTGAAATCAGAAAACCGAGCAATTCAATGAAATGGTAACTCATGCCTTCTGAACGTATCTGTTATTGCAGGAAAGGAAAATTTAAAAGAAAATTTTAGGCTGATGCAGTCTTCCTCTGCTGAAATATGACAGCATAAATTGGGACACCAACGCCAATACTAAATGCTGTAAGTACCCCAAGAGTCATTGTCAGTTTCTGATTTTTCATCCTGTCCAAGTTGTACATATGCTTTGCGTGAAGGTAGAATGGCTCGTCATGACCATGTCCTCCTCCCATTTTCTTTACCCCAGTTGAGTGAATGCCCCTGTTAACTGTCAGAGTACAACAAACGACACAACTCCACGAGTCAAATATAGCTAAAAGCAGCATCCTTTGGTGCTCTAGTGGAATGTACCCAGAAGAGCAATCAGCTCGATATGATGCTGGAGCAAGTAGCTAAAAGGGAACTTGTAAATAAATCATGATTGGGTAATGGCCACGTTTCAATGGAAGTGAGAGGAGGAAGGCAGGTCGTATTGGAAGTTAGTTAGTAGTAATATAAGTGGTCATGCAGCTCACAGGGGGATAAAAAGTACTATATAGGTGATGAAATTTAATTTTGGTATAAATTGTTGAATCCAATTGATAAATGGAAGGAGATATCCGTACTCCGTAGTAATTAGTGAATTAGTTGATAAAAAGCGAAATCTGTTGGGCAAGAAAACAACTTATAGAGTAAATTCAAGATTTACACGGACATTGATGGACAATAGGATCTAATAAGACTTTTCATCGGCGATATATCAACTTCTGAAGATGGTTTGTGCACACTATAATGTCATCCGATACAGCAAAATTTAGGTCTTTGAAATTATATATCTACAAAATTTAACCATTGAAATATGAACATACTCATGACCTATACCGAAATTCACCACCAATGGGCAGGATAAAATTAATCTAGACGCTGAAACAACAGATCAGAAAAAATAAGATAAAGAACCCATAAAAAGATCGGAGCAAACAATGAATCAATCATAAAGAACTGATTTTTTTCACGGTATATTGAATAAACAACAAATACGATGCGGAAAAGCGTAAAGAGCCAAGGCGGAAACCTGATTTAGCGAGAAATGGTTGTGTGGAAGAACATAGCAGCTTGGATGCACACGATTTCAATCCGTTGTTCATTGCCATTCCTCACTTAAATCAAAAATTTCAACGCAAAATCAAAACAAGAGAATCTGCTTCTGATTTGTGTCTTCAATTTCCTGCGAGGCAGAATCGAAGAAGGAAATGGTACGGGAAAAGGGTAATTGGTGCTCGGCGTGTGAACAACTATTTTGGGCTTCATGTGTTGGGCTAATATATGGGCCGACACCCAAAACCATTTTTAAAAAGAAAGCCCAACTATTAATAAAAATTGGCTTGACTTTCATATTTGAATTTTCCTTCGACTGAGAAAAAGATGATTTTTTAAGAGGCAATGAAAGAAGTTTTCAGATTAATTTTCTTCAATATCTATTTGGAGATGGCTAATTTATTATTGTTTGATCAAATTTTCATCAACAATCTCTAAATTTTTGATTCGCTAAGAAAAACAAGATAGAAGAAGTTTAATATATATAAAACAGTCCAAATAAAAGGGAAAAGTACTCTTTGATATCGTATTTTGCATATTTTTTTAATTTAGTCATGTTATGATATTATCAGTTATGAGTCAATTTCCAACCTTAGGGATAGTAACTTGTTTTTTTTTTTTTTCTATTTCGGTCTTTTTTTGTCCGGATATGTTGAAGGTAGAAAATTAATCTGTGGATCTTGATTTTTGGTAGAAAATTAGTGTGTAGTTTTTTTAAAAAATTCAACATAAGCAAATGAAATGGGGAAAAAAACTCAAAAAATGCAGATTTCAAGCTTTGGTTACTTGATGTAGATATTTTTATTTTTAAGATCACGTGGACTTTTTTTTTTTTTAATTTCATTTGCTTAGGTGGATTGTTCTTTTTTAAAAAAAAAAAGTCACATGTGCTATGTTCCCACTAAAATCTACCGTGGTCAATTTCAATTTTGGGCAAAAAATTTACCGATATCGGGAAAAAATGTAAATTAATATATTAAGAACGCAAATTGATTAATAACATGACAAAAATTGATAAAAATGCAAATTACGAGATTAAAAATTAAATTTTATGCTAATTAAAATCAATAAAATGAAATAAGATAGTCAATTAGAGTAGGAACGATAAAAATATAGACAAAAACTTGTGTGAGACGGTGTCACGGGTCGTATTTTGTGAAAATATCTTTTATTTGAGTCATCTATGAAAAATTATTACTTTTTATTGTGAATATCAGTAGTGTTAAAGATACAAGATAACTCCTCAAGAGAATATTAGTCTTATAACATGGACAGACAGACAGTTACGTGGAACTAATTTTCTAGTATAACACAATAAATATAAAAAAAAAAACTGAAGTATAAGAATATATTCTCTCAAGAACAATTAAAACATTGACCCATTGTGGTAAACAGGTAAAGGCAGTCATGAAGCTTTGAATTTTGAAATCGTACTACATAAATTGTATCGATGACACTTATTATTAATATTATTTTGGATAGGCATTAATGACATAATGAAATAATCAATTGTATAATTATTATTACTTCTTAGTCAATATTTTTTTAAAAATTAAAAAGAAGAATGGAAGATCATACAGAACCATGGGCATTTCATGTTCATTGGAACCACACCATATCTTCCAAATTTGACAGACATTGAAAAGCTAATTAATTTCACAAGGAACCACAATTCACATTATATTACAGCCGTCTTTGCACACTAAATCTAGTGGTTAAATAACAAGCTAGCTAGCTTACAGATTTTTACATGCACAGATCCGACTAAAGAGTTAACATCACTGAGGAGAAAACGGGGTGGTGGGGGATCGTCTAAAATCCAAAGACTTGAGGGCTGAACTTGGGAAAGGCTGTGTGCCAGGCATCCACAAATTTCCATTGTGTGGCAGCAACACTTGAGGATGATTGCTCTTTGTGGCATCTTCACCAGTATTTGAAGCAGAAATTTCTTTGTTTACCTTCACAAATTCGAAAAATTCTGCAACTTGGCGGGCATACCTGCACCAGCAACAATATTGCAAGTAACAAAATGAGAAGTGATCGAATCAAAATATCATCAGATGCTGTCTGGGGAAATATTTAATGAAGCAACGATACTAGCATTCTTGGTGATGATATCCTCGCGTGCAGCCAACTTTTACCGAAATCAAAGTCATCTTCATGCCTAAGTATGTCCCAAGAATATGGAAATAGAGATGATGATCATACAAGATAATTATGGTAGGCGGATTAAAATAAAGATTAGACCCTCGAATTAAAAGCAAAGAGCAACTTTGAGGGTTGAGACAGCATCAATTAAAAACATCCTGAAACAAATATCCAAAGTACGCATAAAAGAACAGGGAAGATAACATACTCCTCCTTTGCTTCTGTGTCTCTGCTAAAATCAATGTCTGGCTCGCAGTCAAGAACCAAGGCAGGAACCTACTCATCACCAATCAAAAGTAAGTTCAAAATTCAATGCAACAATTATTTGTAGAATAAAGTCAAAATCAAGCATAGACTATACCTTTTGGATGCTTGAGTGCAAATGATCGCCATCCAAATAAAACACGCGATCCCTTATCTTGGGATGTAAGCTCCAGTCTATGCAGTTGGTTACCTTACTCACAGACAGCACTCCGTGATTTCCACTTTGGAAGGGGAAAAGCCAGCTTTCATGCTTTTCATGCAAGTCTTGTAAATATTTTAGAGACACTCCACCTTCCTCTTCTCTCTTTCGCAGCATCATACGCTTGTGGCAAGTATCAGGGCTTGCACGCAGATAAATAAAACCATCAGGGATAAGACCAGGCAAACTTGAAACAACGGGATCGAACCACGAGTCGTAAATGCTGATCTCCATCTCATTCATCCACTTTGCCTCGTGCACGGCTCTCACAAAGACCTTCAAAACAAAATACAATATCAGCAAGGCTAAAATAACCCAACAAAAACACTGTTGCTTCACTAGAAAGCAGAGACTTGAGTTCAGAGAACGTGCAGAACTCTTGGGACATGGATTCAGTGGATGACACGATTATTTTGAGTGGCCAATTACCCCAAATAACTGATGCACGTTATGGTTGATCAAAATTTTCCTGGCTGCTTCTAATATTTGATTGTCAAAACAAACTGCCATTTTTCATGGAAATATCCCACCATACCAAAATATATTAAGCATTGATATTATCCCAAAAATATACACTGGGAAAAAAGTAAAAAAATCGCAGGGAAAAAAAGCAGCATAACTAGAGATAGACCAAAGGAAAAGAAAAGCATTTCTTCATGTTCAATAAGATAATGAAAGCAGGATTAATAAAAGGTAGACGCTTACCATTCTATCACTGAAGACACTTCTCTCCATCAGTCTGAGTGGTTTGATACCACCAGATGACTCTCTTTCCTGCATAACTCTTGTCACAAACACATAGTTTTGGAAGGTATAGGCATATCTCTCTGGCTCAGCATAAAATGCATCTAAAATATTGAAGTGGTCCGGACCAACATTTTGCCACTTGTCAATGGGTTCGGGAACAATCTCCACAAGATCTCTTAGCTCTAGTGTTTCATTGGCTATTCTTTGCAAAAACGTGGTCTTTCCAACACTGATATTTCCTTCCACGCAAAAAGTGATGCGCTTCTTTTGGACCAGCTTCAAATCATTCTCCTTCAGCTCTTCGTCCACACTCTCCTTGATAAACGTAGTTATACTCTCAGCATGGTGTTTGTGTATGATTCCAACAGAACTCTGTAAGAACTCCACCATTTTCTGACTGGATTTTCCAAAGAACTGCAACAAAAATATGCATTATGTCGTCAAAGCAATCTAAGAAAAACATCTTTACTCGTATATTTACTACAATCCCCACACACTTGTTAAAAAATTTTGAAAGTTGGTAAACATTCTCCAACAGCCTAAAATGATATTCCTCCTTTACAAAATACTTTGTACCAAGCCAGCTAAAGAACTTACTTTTTTTTCCCGTTTAACTTTGTGTTTAACTTCGATTCATTTTAAAAAATCAAAATCAGGTCACCAATCGTAAGGAAATGCCGCCAATAACCGCAAGCTTCCGTCTTTCCATTACTTCCATTTCACCAACAGTGGAAGGCCACTAAAACAAATCCAACTCCTCACATAGAATTTAATTACAGATTCACAAAATCCAAATCTACAACACAGGGATAAACAAAATAACTAAACCTCTTGAACATAAATACTAATGTTAATTATGTACCTTCTCTTTGTAAAGCTGTTTGAGCTCAGCAACACCTTCAAAACCTTTATCGACCAGCTTCCTCAAATTTCTTGGTCCTACTCCTGGAATCTTCAACAAATCAGGGCTCGACAACAACACCACTCCATCACCACCACTAATCCCGCCTCGCCTCCGCAGCACCCGTCTCTCCTCAGCCGCCACTTTCACATTTTCTACATCATTCCCGCCATCCGGGGATAACTCACCTCCATTACCCGAATTTTCGGCAAGCGTAGTAAACCCCGCCCTCAGTCTGCACCCAACAGTACAACCATAAGCGTTCTTCTCCAAAACAACCCAAGCCCTCGAAGGCACCAAATTGCAACCATAAAGAAAGCTCCAGCAGTTGTCAGCCCATAAACCGGAGGCGGAAATTCTCATAACCCTGAGGCTCTGAGTTGTCGAGGTGGAAAAGGGGCTTCTCTGAAAATGGGTGTGTTGATGAGGGTGACGGAGAGCGGAAGCGGAGGACGACATTTTTGGGACCAAATTGGAGGCACCGCTGAAAAACCCAGAAGAGAAAAAGCAAGAAGCATGAAAGGGCAGAGTGTTAACGGATAAAATAGGGGGGCCAGGGGCACAGGGAGTTCTGCTCAGCAACTTCTGCATCGCTGCGGCGCATCTCACACCCACAAATCCAAACAATATATCTGAGTTAGCTTATATGTAGGAAAACAAAGGTTTTGAGACGCCAAAGGGTTTTTGGGGAGTGGAGAAAGCAGCGGTCTTTAGGGTTTGGACTAAATGAATGGAGACAACACGAATTCTTGCCACAGCTTACAGGCGGCATCGATAGACATACATATCCTATACTTTATTTATTGATTAAATATAATCATTTTTTATAACACACGTGCATATAACATAATATATGAATATTTAAATTTTGATTTAGTTATAATATTTATATAATTAAATATGATATGAGATTTAATAATATTAATTATAAAATATGAAATTTTAAACAATAATAAAAATATAAATAAATATAATTCAATCAATCAAATTCAAAAAAAAATTATATACATGTTAGAACCAACTATCTTTTTAATTTGAAACAAACTTACCAAAAGTTAATATATAATTGTGTTAATAACATAACATAAAATTCAACAATTATCAATCCATCCGATCCTGAACTCCGCAGCAGAAGACAGCTAGGTTACACCACATCGCATCACTTTTTTTATTATTATTATTGTTTATTTGAGACGCACCCAAAGAAGACATGTCGTGAACACAACACAATGGAACACATCATTACCTATAGATGAAAATAGTGTACAAATACAAAATATTTTCCTCTGCCAAGAGAACTAAAATAAAAATGATTCAAATTCCGATAACAATCCACGTTATGCACTACGATCTAAATAAAATTGCACAGATCTCTTAACGTAAAATGAGAAGTAGATTAACAAATGAGAAGTAGATTAACACCATTCATTTTGCTATTCTGGGATGTGAACATAATAAATAAACAACAAAATGAAAACAATTCCATGAGAAATAAAAACACTATTGCAAATGAGGAGAGTTAAAAGGTTTCCAGTTGTGTCAGTCCATCTACAATGGTTTTATAATGGGCTGCGGAATTCTGAAAGATTTGACTGAACTTATATATCTATTTACACTTGAGTCGTCATAGTATGTTGAATCACTTCTTACCACTCTCAAGAATTCTGTGCAGATGGAAACCCTCGCCTTGATCTCCATTCAAGGACCTTTTCTCTAAGAAGCAAGCTGTAAGCTGTCTTATTAGCATCTCAAGAGATGAAAGCATGTTAAGTCTAGAGTTTTTCGTGTTTGGATTAGTTGACAAAATCATGGCGTTGACTGCATCAGCCACCAGCTCCCGTTGAGAATCACGAAGAAGATATCCAACAGAGGATTTGTGTGGTTGTTCATAAGCTAGCAATGCTGCACAATCCTGGCAGGAGAAGAAACACATAGCTAAAGTCATAAAACAAACAGTGGTTCAAAATCCATCCTCGTGCCAAAACAGAAGGCAAAAGGGATTTGTAACATGGACAACCAACACAACACAGTCAACCGGACAAGTAAGCCATATCCTATGTAGCAATTTTCCTGCATCTTTTCTCACAAAAAATGCTCTAGGGGTTCTGTCCAGCCGATGTCAACATCATATGGCCACCAAAGCCAACTCCACATCCTAGAGGTAAAAATCTAGGTATGCACCAAATAACACTCGCGAGGAGAAAAGCCAATAAGCGAACTTCTCAAATTGGTCTCAACAAAGATAGCTTGTATAAAATTGTTTGCTACAATGGATCCTTAGGAAACACACAAGCTAACAGTCAATAGGTTCATGTAAGCAGTTTATGAAGAACATACGGCCACAAACATTAGTAACTGCGCGTGTCAGAGATTAAAGTAAAACATCAAGTCTTCTTCACTCTACCTTAACTAAGTCATCAAAATCTGATGAAATCTTGAACTTATGAAACTCCCTTCTGCCATAAAGAATAGCTTCCTCTAGCTTTCCACCCTGACACAAATTCAGAAAAATAAAAAATCAGAATTTCTGGGGAAAATTGTCACTCTTATATACGAGGCTAAATTCTCCCTTTTCCAAAAAGGAGAAGAATAAACTGCATATTCAAACATAATTATTCAAATAATTCTAGATTAAAAAACTCTTAATATAAAGCATTGAGTTGGACTATGAAATAAAAAATGAAGAATTAAATTTTAGGCTAATCATATTTAACTGACCACTTAAATATTAATTCCTAATTTCTTTAATGACATCCTTTTTTAAAGTATAAATTCATTTTTCTTCGTAAAATAATGGATGCACGCTGACTTTAAAAGAGGAAAAGAGCAGATACAAAAATAATACCAAAATAATACCAAAACGGTCCTGCCCCAAAATCAGAGTTTTAAATAGCGCACTATAGCGCATTATGGAGAGCGAGAGCCACATAGCGCCATAAATTGGCAGATTTAAGCCAAAAAATAAATTTCAGAGCTGATTTCAGACTTCCAAGCGAATAACTCGGTGTCCAAGTGTTCAGAGCCGATTTCAGAGGCGAAGTTGGAACCCTAGATCTGATTTGGCTCTTTAGATTGACTTATTTTGGCATGTAAAGATGAATTATTATGGTTTTATGGCTAATTATCTCACTTATTTACTTATAAAAGTTTCTATATTTTTAAATTAAATAAATTAGCTAATTGATGTGCACGAGTGAATAGCTTACACTATGTGCTATTTACGCTGTGCTATGACAGGAAAAAACGCTACGGGCCAACACTGCTATGCTTTTTTAAAAACTGCACAATAAAATAGGAAAAATATATAAGATAGCATTTGGATAAATAAAACAGGAAAAAAATACAAGATAACATTTGGATGGAAGGATTTGATTTATAGGAAGAGATTTGATTTGAAGGGGATTCGAAGAACGAATTTCAAATATACTCAAGAAAAGTATCATTTGAAACCTATCACAAATACTATAAAAAAATGCTTAACTTTATATATAGTGGATTTTAAAATTACTGATTTAGTCCATCTAAACAATCAAAAAAATGGAAATAATGGATTTGATTTCAAGTCATTCCAAACACAACCTAAAGGAAAAGATACACAATATAAGGTTATGGCAGCTCTATTCTTTTATCCTGGTTAAGCTTCATCATTAGTCTTGCAATTGATTAGTGATCCACTTCAGACTGATTATAGGATACTCCAGAAAAGCACTGACATATAAGCATACTGACAAGTTTCTACATCAAATATGGGCAAGGTGTGGTAAAAACCAAATCATCACTTTTTAGCATCAAAATCTTAAGTGCAGACAATCCCACGTGGAAAGAAAAGGGTGAATAACGTAGACCCATGAGTCCATGACATGCCTAAGCTAGGTTAGAGTATTACGAAAAAAAAATTACCCGAACTAGCTCAACAAATTTTTGACAATGCAGCAAAAAGCAAATAATCGATGCATCATCCTGCAGAGAACAACAGAATCATTAAGAATAGTCAAAAAGATATTGCCATAACAGCAAACTAAAACTAAGTATTGACAATCGGAAGATAAAACTTGAATGAAAAGGAAGATAATGTGAGAACAAGGAGCAATAGCAAAGATAAATCATGACAATCAGTTTAAAAAAACAAGGACGCAAATAAATACTCTCGGAGATGGTCTTGTGTAGATAAAACCAGAAGATCCTAGAATACTCATATGGTGCATCTATCACCATTCACCAACTACTCAAACTAAAACTCGACCTCTTCACAAAAGATCAACAATTAGTTCTTTTATCTTTGAACCATTGATATTGCCAAGCGTACCAATTCCAAATTTCAGGTGGAGTCAATCTGTTTTTATGAGATACACATCAGGCCAAAAGAATAATAACAGAAAATTTTCAGCTAAGGATGAGGGGTGTCTCGAGAGAGTAAAGGTGAAAAAAGTAGAGAACGGTTCTCAATAAGATTCATAAGAAGCTACAGATATAATAATATTAATAAAAATGCCATGTCATTAAGTTGACAAAGAAAAGGCTCGAGCCAAGCTACCTGAATAATTTGAGGATACCACTCCTGAATTTTTGCAAATGCATCATCAACCCGGCCACACCTTATTAGCTACATGAACGAGAGGAGGATACTATCAATTGCTATCCGTGTGCAAAAGTTGCAAATCAAATATGATAAATAAACCCATGGGAAAACAAAACTTTCATCTCTCTCCAAGAGGCAATTAGTCAAAAAATTGTGGCTGATCCAGTCGAACCTGCCTATAGCCACCACTTTTTCGTGAATTTTCTCCAATATATTAGGAGTAGACAAATGACAACCCATCTTGAACTCTCACGCATGATAGCTAAATTAGTTGACGCCCAATAAGCTAAGACAAATATTGGTTGTTATGAAATTAACAATCAACTGACACCATTCCTTTTAGACTCAGTATAACGGAGCCAATTTTGATTTACATCTAGTCATAATGATACAATGAGCGTCTAAGGGCATCTACAGACCGAAGCACGTGCTATTTGTAGCGCAAGGCCATATGAACCAGGCAGTACGACAAACTATAAAGAATCAATGCCCATGACTTCACGAACTAACATACAATGATTGAATGAATGTCCAATGAACAGTGAAAGAGCATTTGTGTTGTGCACGTACCAATGAAACCTAACATGCTCCAGTTATATTCTGTTAAGTTGCTTATTAAATCCACAAGAGGAAAAACTAAATTTCATTAGGAACTGCATATAACTCAAAAACTATTTTCAACCCTTGCAAAAAGGTAGAAGAAAAAAAGTAAAATGACGCTAAGCATTTTTCAACTTCAATAGTGCAGAAGACAGTCCCTGCTGAAATCTTAAGAAAATATAAACTAAATTGTGACTTCAATGAACGAGTTTCAGTGAACAGTTATATTATTTGGCATGAACCTGACGAAGAGTCCTCCTTTGATTCAGAGCATACACAGAATCTTCTTCACCACAGCCAATTTCTGATACTAAAGAAATTGGAGGAACCGTACTTTTACTAGCCATGTCGAATAGCTTAAGTGTTTCTTCATACCCATAGTGTTGTAAATAGGACCGAACTATTCTGAAACAAAATACAAATGAAATTTGTCAAAGAATTTGGTGGCGTTTTGTTTTGCTTAACCTACTCAACTCAAAAGTTTCGAGAAAAATGTAAAAAAATGGTTTTGAAATGGTATTTGGACTTAAATTATGGAAATTGATGCGATATGTGAAAAGAGATATGGTGTGATGAATACATGGAAACGAATAGTTTTATGATAAGTAGAAGCAACGGCGGAGCCAGGAATTTCGAACTATCCGGCTAAGATTGGATACTCTATAATCTTTTAATTTCTAAAATTGAACCACCTGGGCTAATGTAAAATTAATACAGAATTATCCAAAATTCACATATAAAATTTTTTAAAAAAATGGGGTCACCCGGGCCAATGAAAGTGGCTACGCCACTTGGTAGAAGAAAATAGAAAAAGAAGAAAATGTGTGACATTATGTTGCAAATAGCTGATTTGAAATATGACATGATGAGAACTTCAGTAGAGTAAAAAAACTTGAGACCTTTGAAATTTGAAGCCAGATACTGGTTGGGCTCTAGAGTTGAACTCCTAAAGCCCAGCCAAACAGAGCATTTATGTTTTGACCCGATTCTTTACGAATGATAACACCAATACCCAACAAGCCAATAATACCAGTATGCTCTTTGTATGTTTGAAAAAGCCACTCACTACATGACTAAGAATTTAAAAGTTAATTATTGCCAATGACTGAGTCTTATAGGATTGTGACTCAATGGAGAGAGCGTGGTGAAAAGAAAAAATTAGAATCTTGTATGCATAATTAAGCGGAAACCATTTGCGAGACCTCAAAATGAGAATTAATACTCAAAAAAACCAACTGTAAATTTTGAAACGATTTGTGAATAGTTGTTTCTTACTTACCCATAACCAGCATCCTGCGGCACTGAGATTTTGTCAATATCTATCTGCTGCCTTGATTTATGGTCTGCTTCATATGTCCTGTTTGGTTTGACAAATACAAGAGACCATAAGGAAATGTAGCATTTGAATCACTCGAAATGTATTAACGTGCAAATTGGCATTTTATAAAAAGTTTATGCCCTAACTTACAGCACATGATGAATAAGGATTATGCAAGCAGATTTGTAATTGAAATAAAACGATCTATGAAAATTCTTTCATTGAGAAAACACAGAGGCTGTAGGTTAATTTTTCACCTCAATTTGAGAGGCCAAACATTCACATTGGGAGTTCAGTAGATAATAATTGAATTCATATCCTGATTAATAAATACGCACTTTAAATCAAAAGTAAATAAATTTTTAGTACTACATGATGATTCTGATCCTAAAATGGGAAGGCAGTATTAGCAAATCGATGGATGCTTCACAGAAATGAGCACGTACAACATGAATTAAGTAAGTATGATTCAAGTAGATAATAAGGGAAAAGACAGTGGGCGAGTAACTAAGATGGCTCGTTGATGATTGAACAAAAGAAGATGGGTGGTAAACTTACTTTAAGATCGAAAACAAATGGATCCTTTCCAAAGTTAACAGTTATCCTGTCACAAATAGATCAACGCGCGACCTTAAGAAGTTCAATTATTAAAGGAAACTCGCTATCGCATTGACTTGGAGATCATATTAGAGCAACAAATGGAAAGAAGACGTATGTTCTTGTAGCTCACATTAAAAAAATATATGCAAATAATGTAATAATTGTCATGACGCACTCTTCACTCTGGCTGTGAACAGCAACCGTGGGAAACACCGGACCCTTGATATCTTTATAAACAGTTCCTACTATAGCTCCATTTTTCCTGTTACATAGATGATTATCAAAGAATATTCACAAGCGAACCCAAGAAATGAATAATATGACGCCCAACCCAAATAAATAAAGATATGTTTCAAAGAAACCAGTTAAAAAGAGCTAGAGAACACTTTGTTCTCAACCAACAAGCCCACTATAAAATACTAAAGCATCCAACTTCATGAGTAATCCCAAAGAATGAATTCTTACGTGAAAAAAAATTGTTGTTTAGCATAGTTTATACCACCTCCCACTGTATCACCAGTTGAGAAAGTTGGGCCAAATGTCTCTCCCTTTCCGCGTCCACGATAAATTAACCCATCATCCCCATGATATCCATAACTATTTGCTTCCCATCTGTCAGATAGAGAAGGATCAACAATTACTTTAGAATACAATAAAAAGAACTCCAACATTGTGAAACTTGAGAACTTTAACCTAAAATAGGAGAAATAGCTAAATTGTAGTCACAACTAAATATTACAATATATATTTTATACCATATGCACTGGTTTAGTTCTTAACAGGTATAGCAGTTTATTTTAATTTGAAATTATTCCACCCAAACTGGAAACGTGGCAATCACTTGGTAATGAATATCCTATAGACGCACGTACAAGAATAATAAAACAATACACATACCCAGGCTGGCGACGGAGTTTGAAAGCAGGAGGGGTAAATCCGATGGCAATTTGCCCCTTAGCACCCGCATTCTTCACTAAGATCTCAAAATAATAAACCAGCCGCTTCATTGGTGCGGCCCGATTCGCCTGCACGACTCCGACGTCGTGCCCATGTAAATTAACGCTTGCATACGATACCGAAAACTTGTCGGGCCCTACCAATGAAAACCCACCAGAGCTATTTACGGTATCTAGCGTAGTGGGAGACTCCTCACCATCCTCGTCAAATTCGTGTTTACTTTCAGGGGTTAGGGTTTGGGAAGTGTTGCGCCAAACCTGGAGGAAGTAGGATCCAGTAAAAGCGTTAGGCAATGGCATTTGATTTTGTGAAGTAGTTTCAGACATTTTATGAAGGATCGATTAAAATTGCGATCGGGAAAAATATGTGAATCTCCGACGGGGAAATCAAGGAGGTATCTTGAGGAACAGGGCAATGGCAAACAACTTTTACATTGTGATTGGATGTTTAAAATTTTGAATTTAGACCTAGAAGTAGAATTAGGTTTAAAATTAGATTTGAAAATCTATGTTTTTACAAAATTTTGGTGTGTTTGATTTAAAATTTAAAAATTATATTTAAAATTCATTTTTTTAGAAAAAAAAACAAATTTTGAATTTGAAAATTTAAAATTGACGAAAATTTGTGTGAGACGATCTTATGGACCGTATTTTGTGAGACATATCTCTTATTTGGGTCATCCATGAAAAAATATTACTTTTTCTACTAAAATATTATTTTTTATTGTGAATATTGATAAGACATCTCCTCTTTGAAATTATACTAAAATTGCTCGATGAAGTATTTCAAACTTCAACGGCACAAGTCACCGAATCTTATAAATTTCGTCATTTTACTATTTAATTAAATATCTACACATTTTAATAAATAATTTTAAATCAATTTGATGAAACCTTAATTAAATTCACATAAATAGCTTCCATTCCTTTTTTCTTTAAATCTCTCGTCGAATTTATCTCCTGTAATATCTCATCAGGGCATGCGCAATGGGGTTAACATCATTTCCACTGTGAGTGAGCATTATAATAGCCACTCACAGGATTTGGATTTTTTATTTTTATGTTTTTTTAACTTTTTTAACATTTTAATTATATTGTAATTTTAAATAAATCGTAGTTCATGTCTTGTTTAAATAATTCTTCTGTCGTGGTATTTCTTTCGAACATCTACTTTATTTGATAAAAAAATTTAAATAACAATAATATTATTTTTTAAAATCAATAAAATTATTTTATGAAAAAGTAAGATTATTTTTAAAAATTAGAAATAATGATTTGAATATTGTATAACATATTTATTTAATATTAAAAAATTTTAAGATGATTGACTGGACACTGTGACTCATAAATAATGAGTTTTAATGTTAAAATGAATGTGAGTGAAAGAAATATGTTGTTGTAATAAGTATGTGGCAATGGATCCCACGATTTTTGATGAGTTAATGAGTGTTATAACAACCCACTATTGCGGATGCACTTATCCATTACGGTTTATAAGCCACTATACCTTTGATAATCTTGGACTTTCTAACATTTTATTTTGATCCAAATTATTGTAATTGTTATTTTTTAAAAAAAATCAAAATTTATAAAATAAAAAATTATCACATTTAATAGTATATATATACAGACACACCGACATTAGATTTTTATATAACACAAGCATTCGAACTCTTGAATTTTCTAATATTTTATTTTTATCCAAATTGATGTAATTATTAATATTTTAACTAAGTCAAATTTTATAAAATAAAAAAAATATTACTAATGAATAATGACTCAATTCATCATTGAGTCACAAATTACTTATAAAAGCTCATTATTTTATATTTAAACTCTTTAGCTTTCACACAATATCTTTAAATTACTTTTTGACTTGAGCGTCGTACTGTCTACGCCAGGCAAACCTCGACATCTCTGATGTTTGTTTATGACATAAGTGATAACCGACAAAATTTTCTCTCCACCAGTTACTTGGATTCGTTTACGAGCCAACCATAATACTCGTGTATGATTATTACTTGGATCCGTTTACGAACATGTAGAGTAGTTCGGATCATCACAATTTTTTACTACATCAATTACACTTAATAATAGTATCTATATATATATATATATATATATATATATAAGATTTTTATATCATGTTCACGCATAGCGTATGTTGGGTATATATACTACTAGTATATATATAAATTTGGATTTGTAATATAATTTGACACTTCCTCGTATTATTATTTCTTACCACCAAAAAATTCCGAGGTTGCATTTACATGGATCGGTAAGATTTCAGAAAAAGATTTAAATTTCAATTTCGAACCACCTTCATATTATATGAATTTAAAGTTATTATTATGATTGATCCTAGTGTAAGAAACGTGTGCATGTATATTAAATATACATTATTTTTTACCGAATCAGATTTGATTGTTAAATTTTATTTTTCATAAATATTTAGGGAAGAAAATCTATTATATTCTAAAAATTATAAGGAGATCATGTTCCCGAATATACACATACACATGTTTTGCCGATCCTAACAATTTTTGGTTCGAAATCTAACTTTTTTAAAAAAATCCTAAACCAAAATGTATACTCATATTTTTTATGCGACTAAGTCAAATTAAATCAATACAATAAAGTTAATATAAAAAACTAAATAATACACGATATTCAAAATATTTATATTATTATTCAACAATAAGATTAAACATGTCTAAAATGATGACTTAAAAATAACTTGGCTCGTAATTCTTGAGCTAAAATTATTAATCAAGTTTGTGTAATCAAGTTGATCAGTAATTTCATATAAGAAAGCAACTAATATACGAACTTTTTTTATATATATAAAAATGAGAAAAATACTAATTTTCAATTTTAAGTTTCAATCATATAGTTGGTATCTGATTCCAAAACTAGTTGATTTGCTCTTTTGAAGGACAATCCAAACTGTGTGTGTGTTCTCCTAAATAAGTAAAAAAAAAACATATTATATAACACCAAATTTAAATTATATGTGCCTCGAAACTACTGAAAATTAAAGAAACTTGATCTCTCTTGTATTTTAGATTATTTTCTGCAAAATTATATTATTTTAACTCTATTTTTCTGTATTGTCTAAAACTGACTCAATTCGAACTTACATCATTTTCAACGTCTAGGGTTAGAGAGCTAGTTAGGTATCCGGGCTCGTCCTTTTGTCTGTGTACTTCTTCTTTTCAAGGACAAGACATTAATAAATCCCCATATGCACCGTCAAACGTAAATAACATTTCATCCAACCGTTTTATTTCTAATTTATTGCCCACAGCTGCACCCGAATTCTTTGCGAACATTACAAGAACAAATGGTACATATCAATTCATATAAAAGAAGAAAAGATGAGTAGAAAAAGGCGACCGTTATAACCTATAATTTTTACAAACGGTATAAGCCACTTTAACTTTAGAAAATTGAGACGTTTATGCGCTTCTTCTTTTGACAATCAAACTCCCACAATCACTTATTGATGATACGAGTGATCTATAATTAAATACCGGTGATTGAGGTCCATAAGTACACATCTCATAAGAATAAAATACACCATCTACAGAGAGTGTTGAGTGGTTGGAAGACATCAATAAGAGGAAATAAAAAAAACTTACAAATCATTCGATGGCCGGAATAAAATACATCATCTACTTATTGTTTATCATGTTTATAAATTAAAACACGAATTTCTAGAAAAATTCTAACATACATTGGATCTCACACCCACCCGCATGCTTGCGATAAATAGCGAACGAAATCCCATGCAAAAAACACAGTACAAAAGTGAAAAAGATGGAAGACACAATAGTCTTGTATCCAGCACCGGGCAGCGGCCACTTGATCTCCATGGTGGAACTCGGCAAGCTCATCCTCAGCCGCGGCCATTTCTCCATCATCCACGTCCTTGTCATCGCCGGCTTCAACGACGCCCCCGCTACAGCTGCATATCTCCGCAACATCTCAGAAACCTACTCTTCCATCATCCTCCACCGATTCCCTACTGTCCTCCATGTCAACACATCTCCGGCAGTCAGCTTCCTTGCCAATATGTTCGGCTTCATTCGCCTTAACACCGTTAATGTACACCAAACCCTACAAGAAATTTCAAGAACATTCAAAGTTCATGCACTCGTTATCGATTTCTTTTGTGCTTCAGCCGTTCCAGTTTCTGAAAATCTTGGAATTCCTGTATTTTTCTTCTTCACTTCTGGTCTTGCCGCTCTTGCCGCTTATCTGCATTTCCCTACAATTCACAATCAAGTTGATAAGAACTTTAAAGATCTTTATGATACAAAATTTCAGATTCCGGGCCTGCCGATGCTCCCTGCAAAACACATGCCCCAGCCTGTTTTGAATCGAGATGAGCCCAGAGGCGGAGCCAGAAATATGGCTCCGCCCGGACTAAAATTTAAAATCTATAATTTTTTAATATATAAAATTGATCTGCCGGACTAATATTATATTATTTCAAAATTATATAAAATTTACATATAATTTTTTTTTAAAAAAATTGGATGTATTACTCCCATTGTTTGTCTCAAAGCAGTGGGATTATAGTGAATTCATTCAATCAGCTTGAGCCCATCGCTATGAAAGCCGTAATTGATGGCTTGTGCATCCCCGATGGGCGAACTCCCCCCATCTACAATATTGGGCCATTGATTGCTGATTCTTATAGCAAGTTCAACAATCATGGTGATCATAATCTGCAGCATTCTTGTTTATCATGGCTCGATACACAGCCGAGTCGGAGCGTTGTTTTCTTGTGTTTTGGCAGCATGGGAACTTTCAGTGGTGATCAAGTGAAGGAGATAGCAAAAGGATTAGAAAGAAGCGGGCACAGGTTCTTGTGGGTGGTGAGAAAACCTCGGTTGCATGAAAAGATCAAAGAATTTGGAGAGGTCGGGGAATTTAATGTCATGACAATAATGCCTGAGGGGTTTCTTGATAGTACTAAGGGAAGGGGTATGGTGGTGGAATCGTGGGCACCTCAGGTAGCGGTGCTAGAACACCCGGCTGTGGGTGGGTTCGTGACTCATTGTGGGTGGAATTCGATCCTGGAGGCGGTGATGGCCGGTGTTCCAATGGTGGCGTGGCCATTATATGCTGAGCAACACTTAAACAAGGCGGCCTTGGTGGCGAGCATGAAGATGGCGATTGCGGTGGAGCAGAGGGGAGAAGATGGATTTGTAGTTGGAGAGGAAGTGGAGAAAAGGGTGAGGGAGTTGATGGATCATTCTGAGACAAGTGTGGAGCTGAGAGAACGAAGCCATAAGATGAAACTGATGGCAATTGATTCCTTGGGAGATGGGTTCTTCCACTGCTGCACTTGACAAATTGGTACGTGTCTGGCTTGGGAACTGACCTGCTCATCTTTTTATATATAATAAAATAATATTGAAATTCTGAATATATAATTATAAAATGTGGTGGTGTATTATTGCTATATATTTTTATATGAATGTTTATGGAAGACCAGTTTGTTTTCAAAATAATGTAAAATATCTTCTCAATTAATGTTAAAAATATGTATTAATAATATGAAATATTTGATCTATACGTGTATTAAAAAGAAAGTATATATATATATATTTTTGATATGTTGCACACCTATCGTGCACACCTATATATCATCAATCGAAGTTATTTATAGATGAGTTTTTAGAGTTTTGGAGGGAAAATAAACCTATTTCAATCTGCATTGTTGTTTATAATATATCAAAATAGAGTTTCCGACATATGAAACTAAGTGGAGGGAAGGTGTTTCAATGTGTTTGCTATGTAACTATTTTTAGTTAGAGGTTAAATGGTAAATTATAATTTAGTATGTGATTTGAATTTTTTTTATTTTTGTCGTTTTCAGACAATTTACGATTTTAATATATTATTTTCAATTGTTTAGTCTTATTTATTTTTTTCCCGTAGTGACGTCTGAAAATTAAAGCTAATAAACCCGATATTATGTCATTGCTACTGGTGAAAAAAGACTAAAATTATATGTAACACAAATCAGTTTAATGTCTTGAATTTATTGATGATGCGACCAAAAATTATAAAAAAATATATAAATTAAATAAATAAAACTTAATTTCTTCTATATTAAATCTTGTTCTCAAATTTAAAAATTTAATTTTGTACCATCGACTGTGTTGAGACACTATAGCAGTGGTGTGTGTAGCATGTGTATTGTACGCCCCGATTTTTCTAACTCAGTAGTCATCGTGACACACATAATGTGTATATTAAATATTATAAAATATAATAAATTTTCATGTAATTGACTAATAATAAGAGATATTTTAGCATATACATTTGCAGACACACACAATTATTTAAAACATTTAATTAATAATATTGATACATGCACAAATTCGACAACAAATTTCAAACACAATCTCTGTGCCAGTGACTCGCCGGTTGCTTGAAATTTCATAATCACATAATTATAACATTCAGAAGTCTCGACATATTTCTTCAACAATCCTCCAAATAAAAATCAGCCATTCCCACGTCAAATAAATTAAATAAAAACAAAAGGCACCTAACCGAGACCAAAACATCAAGATTTATAAGTTAAACAGATTTCGCAGTAAAATCATGCCAAGAGGGTATATAGGAGAGGCAAAATTGAATCTTCTGGCCATTTTTGTTCCGTCCTTAGTTTCTGTAAAAAGATAAAATATTTTGGAGACTCTGCAGAAGTGGACTTCCATATATTGCAATGGGCAATTAACTTCCTGTAAAATAATGGCCAAACCCGAGTTCTCATCGCACATATCTAACATTAGTCACATTTGATGTTTCGGTAAATTCTCCTGACAAACAATCTAGAGCCCAGATATCCAACTGCGCCTGAAATTTCACAGCAGATAAAATAGTTATTAACAATGTATAATGCTGATACTATAGGAAAGATCTTCTAGCTGCAATCATAAAAGTAGCTCGTTCATGCCTCGGTGAAGGATGGAATAAAAGAACGAACAAACTTACCACATAGTATTCCCAACCCAAGACAGAACATCAAAGTGTATCCAAAATAAAAGCTGGTCTGGAAGAAGCCAGACATCTTAGTCTTCACGTGATAGTAATACACAGAATAGAGGTACACATAAAGAGCAGTAGAAGCAGCAGAGAAAAATGAGGTCCATTGCCAGTGATAGTTCTCCGCATTCAGCAAGAAATAAGTCCCAACAATTGTAACACAAATAGTGACGATGATCAGAATTACAAACACAAGGAGCATGAAGCCGTAGACATAATAAACCTGAAAACAACACAGCAAAGAATTACACATATGGCTCCCTTAATTACCCAGGTAGAGGATAATGCATTTAAGATCCTTGGCCAAAACTTGGTTATTCATGTCAAAAGCTATAGTTTTATGACAGTTTATTCAAGAGTTAATTCTTTCAGCCATTTCCTTCGAATGGCAACATATATCAAATTGTCCGAGATTTACCAAGGAATTCACTCGCTTAAGGCCAAAACAGACCACATTCCAAATACTGCAACATTTGAAACTGTTCGGATCACCTTATAAATTGTTTCAAACATCTTATAAGAGGGTTAATAAATAATAAGATATTTGCAAGTAAGTGATTGTTAATTTCTTTTCAAAAATATCTTATGGAAATTAAAAAAAAAAGCTATAAGGTCTCGTTAAATCTTTTATAAAAATAAAACCCAACCAATTTGTTTTTTAAGATATCATAAAATTTTATTCAGGATCACTTCAATACTTATACAGAATCCTAATTATTCTCCGAATTCTTTTCCCTCAACAATTTTCTCTTCCACTAGATTTGTTGCAGTTCCCTCTCCATTTGTGTTTCTTGAATGAATGACTTTATCCAAACATTTTTAAGTAAACTATTATAACTTTATATGATCCTTTATTCTCAAACTATAAGAACCTACCGTATCTGATTGTACTTTGTACTGTAGAAATGGCCAAAGAGAAATAGCAAGTAAGCAAAACTCAGACGCCTGATTCTTAAATCATTTCTGCAGATGCTTCGATGAAAAAGAAACAAAAATTACCTTGTAATTCCAGAAGGAAGTGAAGACAAAATACATTTCAATGAAAATGCTTCCAAATGGAAGCAGACCACCCATGAGAGAGATCACTGATGGTGTGAGATACCATTTCTTCTCAGGAATTGGACGGGGAATTGTCTTAACTCGGCAAGGATTATTTGGAGTACCGCTCCAGTTTCTTCCAACAACAGTACCAAGAAGTGCCAATGGGAAAGAAATAAAACCCCAAATGATGAAAACAACCACAATGGTACCAAAGGGTATAGCAGCTAGCGATCCATAAAATATAGCAATAGTGTTCAAGACAAACGCAATACCAAAGCACATGAAAGGAAACAGTGATGCCGTGAGGATCATTGACTTTATCCATTTTTTACCTGAACAATCATTTAGTTTTATAACAAGTTAAAGAGGTGTGACAGTTTATAAGTGAGGGAAATTTTAAGCTACAATAAAAATTTAAACACCATAGATGGCAGTAAAAAAGAAACATACCCCCATTTCGAGAATACATGCCACCACTCACATAACCAGCAATGAATGAGGTGAATGCATAACAGATGATAAAGGTCGTGACAATTGCTCCTCTCCTGATATACAAGACAACAGCACATTATATCACTTGAAACAAGTCAGATGAGTATAACAAACAAATAGAAAGTACGTTATATCACTTGAAACAAGTCAGATGAGTATAACAAACAAATAGAAAATGTTCTAATATCTTGGAGCAACTGACACCATGATAGTTAGTGCTAAACAAAGGAAGATGAATTTCATGTATGTAATCAAAAAAGGAAAAACTACCGACTAAAAAACGTGGGAAAACGTAAAAAATGTTCAAGAAACAGGAACTACGAGGCAATCATCGAGGGAGTTGAAAATTGAAATCTATAACAATGTAAATTACTATAAATCATCTAGTTAGAGAAAAAAATGTTGTAAAATTCAGGGGTGCACGTTGATGCAAAGTCATACAGAGTGAAATCAACTATTTACTGCCTACTGTAGACAAAATAAAGGATAATAACATCACTGACAATATAGATGTCGTACATGATTTCTATTGGACGGCTAAAATTTAAATTTACCATTTCTTTATTCAATGTTTTCCTTCTTTCTGGAAAAGGTTAGGAGATCGGAGGCCCTGACAGAAGAAATTGACAGACCACCTAAACTATAACAAACTCATAGAAACAAGAATGGACCCAATATTTTTAATCTGTCGACAAAGAATTAGATCCAACTAAAAAGTTACACCCCAATAAATTGTTTGGATGTCATATCAACTATTGTTTTTGTCATATGATCTTAAAGTTTCCAACCTCAGGTCGTTGTTGAACATGATACCGACCGAAACAAGCTAGATCTACCCCTTAATTCATTTTATAAATTAAAATAGGTACGAGATCTAAAATTTCAATATATGCATTTGACGTACCCTATATATAACATCCCGATGATTGCCAAAATGATGACAAGAAGTACAAGTGTTGCTAATTGAGCACCAGTGCCAACAACAGCTGAGAGAAGAGCCAAATTTTGTGGAGGCCGAAATACATCACCATGGACAAGTTTCCACCCTGACTCCTCACTCACATCCCGCTCCTACACAAGATGAGTAAGAATTTAAAGGAATTTACTTTATGGTGCAACAAATTTCAGTATTTCAGTATACTTTATGCAGACAAAAAAAGGGTTCAGAAATAACTACCAGCGTCTCAAGATCATCATCTTCCCGAGCATATTTAGCATAATCATTGCGAAGGGTGCGCATCAATATCATTGAAACCAGACCAGTAAGGAAAATCACCATCATGAAAGAATTAAAAACAGAGAACCAGTGGATCTGCAAAATGATGATTACTGGATAAGCTGACTAGGAGGAATAACATAAACTATAGGATCACTGAATAGCTAGTATATGCTCCCCGTGTTCAATGGTATCTTTAAGGAAAGGTGATTAGACATTGTGTAATACAATATTACCAGAATAGACGAAATCACTGACAAAAGCATATATTTCAATAAATAATTAAACACCTGATGCTCAAAAAAGGGATAGTCTAGATAAATGTCAAAGCGGCGTGCAAACGTTATATTGGTTGAAACCCATTTAACAGAGTAAGACATATCTAACACTCTTCCCTCTTCAAGTGGTTTAGGAACTTCTTGAGTGAGATTGACGTGAATGATCTGCAAGCACAAATATTCAATTTCAGATAGAAAATGTACTTGCACCTGGAACATAAAATAATTACTGTGTAAAACAGACAAAACATCTCATTGAATCCACCTGGTTTTCATTATATTTGATGATGAGATTCTTATGAGTAAATAGCACATGCTTTGTATCGCGAGTTCTATCAGGAAGCACCTCGCCGATAAAACCTTCACAAATGAAGTAAAGTTTAATCACAGTATAACATAACCAACCTACTACACTTATGAAGATATATAAACGTACCCCACAATGGCAAATCATCTTATCGCCAAAGAGCCATGCGCACACACAGAAACAACAGGGGTTAGAAAGAAAGAGCAAGAGGGCGAAATAATAAAAAACATTTCGAGAACTGAAAATTAAAAGGAGTAGAAAAATTTCCTAGCCACACCAATGTTGTATGTATCATCTCATGTACGGACTCTACAATCATGGGACACGTACCCATAAAAAATTCAAACCAGTATAAATTCTCTACAGCATCCCTGAACTGTTTAACCTTAACTGCGTCCAGTTCAATCTCACAAATTGTAGTCTTATCAACATCTTCTGCAAAAAGATATTGTAGAATGAAATGGCCATGGTTCTGGGAGATGAAAGATCGCAACTAAAAAAAATTCAGTTAAAGAATATTACTCTTAAACTTTATATCAATTTGGCTATCTATAAGTTCATTCCCACCAAGAACCTCGCCAAGACCACCCCACTTGTGAGCAGCATTTTCAGATGACCCGCAAAATGGGAGGCTGTAATAATTGTAGGTTTCCTGGGGATTGTTAAATGGGCCAACCTTGTTTACCCATAGAGTGACTGGATCACCAGCTTGATACTGCATATTTTGAGATGTAAAGATTCAAAAATGCATAACGTAATCATTCTGTCTACATCACTCAATTGAGAAATTAGATTTCCTCAAAACGAAACTCATCAACAAGACATAGACTTTATGATCAAATCGGACATCATATACACACGTATGTGTTTATACATAAAATCAAAATCCACAACAGAAAAGGCAATACAGCTAAACGTGAATCAACACAGAAATAAAACCAGCATAAAACTGCATGTATACGAAGCACACCAAAAGAAACCTGTTGAACGTCAGGGCGACGACTAGAGACATCTTTTTACCCTAAAAAGGACAAAAAAATTGAAGAAAAAGGAGGAAAGGAGGGAACTTTCTTCTCCCGTACATACTAGATCAAGTTCCTCTTCTCGCCATAGACATTACCAGTTGTACAAAACTTTGAAAGCCACCAACAATCAAATTCAACCAAAATCACTATAGAAGCAATAAAAAACTACACACCCTGTAACCTAAAGAACAATTGAAATAACCGCGTATGCAACCAGCAAAACAGATAAAGTTCATAAACCGACATCTTCACCTTTCCAAAAGTGGAGGAAACAAGGAACAAGAAGGAGATAATGAAGATGCAGAGTGTTCGAACGGCGTCGCACATCGCTTGAATTTCTCGGTGACACGGAGATTGCTGGATCTGAATCAGTAACGCGCGAAGGGCAAAGATCAAATTTTCTTCAACTCTCACTTCAATTTCTGGTTAGAAATTCAGATCTCAATAGGAACTGGACTGGGTTTTCCGACGAGATATAACGCTTATATTAAACTCAATATTCTACCCTTTTTTTGGATCTGATCAATATTCTTATTATATACACAAATACAACATAAATTTATCTACTCTCTCTATACCTCGGTCAATTTTTTTTTTTCTCAAAAAAATTATATATAATTAGTAATATATCATATTAGTTTTAAATTTAATACTAAAAATATTAAAATTTATATAATATATATTGTATGTGCGCGCCCACATGTGTGCTTGAATTATTATATTATATTATAAAAGTCGGGTAATCCCATATTTTTTTTAGACCAAAACTTGTGTAAGATGGTCTCACGGGTCGTATTTGTGAGACGGATATCTTATTTGGGTCATCCATGAAAAAATATTACTTTTTATGCTAAGAACATTACTTTTTATTGTGAATATCGGTAAGATTGACACATCTCACATATAAAGATTCGTGAGACCGTCTCACAAGATACCTATTTTTTTGAGTATGTATCTTGTGAAGCGGTCTCACGAATTTTTATCTGTGAGATGGGTCAATCCTACCGATATTCACAATATTTATGAGAATACCCTTCGTCCTTGATATTTTTTTAATCTATACTATTTTATCAATTACGATTACGATGATTATGGTTGTAAAACGGTTTTCTCAAAACATTATTCCATATTATTTTTATTTTTAAAAAAATATATGATAAGATTTATAATTCATACAAAAAAACTATAATTTTTATATTATGATTGATATGATCATCTAAAAAATCAAATATCCTTATAGAATAAATTATATTATGATATTTTAGTTGTAGATTAGATAAAATGTACTAAAATATTTTTTATGATATTTCTATTAAATAAAAGGAATAATTTTAATTAGAGAAATATTATTTTAGCTTATAAAAAAATACCATAACAAATTTATCTATTTCGATCATCTTGATTTTATTAATATAATACATATGGTATATCTAAATATGACTATGAAAATTCCATTAATTTAATATCACATCATTGTTTAGGATTAACATGACGAGGAAACTAGTGATATTTCAAAATATGATATGGTTGAGGTAGAGAATAAAATAGAATTCGATATTATTTTTTTAAAAAATGGATGTTCAACACCTCTTGTTAGACACTCCATGATCGCTTGTGAGATGTTCGCATGAACATCACACAAGAATTTAATTCTAAAGTGAAATTCCATGAAATGTTTGTGTCAACATTTTGCGACGCTGATGATTGTACATTTAGTGATGCCCAGAATAACATAATTTCCTCTGTATATATATATAATAGTTGTATAACATTTTTATCCATACCCTTGATTGCATAATGTATAAGATCATCCTCCATTATTTATTCACAAAAACATTAATGAGATTGTCTTACGTACTGTCAATTGAGTGATACATATATCCTACTTTACCTGATCGAGAAAAAAAATATTTTTCACAAAAATTCATATACGGTTGTCTTCGGATCAATTTTTTGTGAGTCAATTCTCCTAACCTGTGAAAATTTTAATTTTATGCTAAAAATATTATTTTTTTACTTTATATATGAACAATATAAAACAAGTATCACAGATACTACCTCACAAGAAACTCATTCTTATTTTTTTATGTCAAATTTCAGTATTCTAAAAAATCAACTTAGGCATGGCTGACCGCACCTCACCGCAAAAAGTGCCAGTCGGCCGGCCTAGGCGACCGGAAGTTACTTTTTTGGGGATATTTTTTTTTTAAAAAAAAGATTTTTGTAACTTTGAATATAAATTAAAATCCAAGAAATAATTTTCAGTCATGTTAGATAGCTAGAAGGGTGCGATTTTTAAGGTAAAAAACTTTGGGTAAAGTCAAAAAGCCGCGAAGCGGAATCAGTTATCCAATAAATCTCAACTAATTTTTAATGTAAAACGATCCAAATTATTGACACTAATCCCAAAAACTTGTGGCCTGGAGAAAGACCATGGCCACCTCTACAGCCACCGGAATCCATGCATTCGACGGTGAAGCTCCCCTGATGGCCGACCGGCAACCCATTCCAAATCCGGTGGCTGGAAATCTGCTGCCTTCAACATTGGTACCTGTCGAAATAGATTTGTAAATCATTAACGGCCAGAAATTTTTTGTTTCTTTTTCTGTTTTTTTATTTTGCGTTTTACGTATGGAAGTGCCTGAGAGGTTTGCGTTCTACGGCATAAGTTCGGTTTCGATAAGCTTCTTGACGGGGCCCTTGGGGAAGTCCACCGCCAACGGGCGCCAAGGCTGCGGAGAATGTGAACTTGTGGTCTGGAATGGCGTTGCTTTTGCCACTGTTGGGTGCCTTTATAGCCGACTCGTTTCTTGGTCGGTACCATATGATTACTCTCGCTTCTGGCCTCTATATTCTGGTACGAGCAATTTCTTTTCATATACGAACTTTATGCTTAGCTAGATTTCTAGGACCAATGTAATTCGGATATCACCACACTGATATGATATTGTCCACTTTGAGTTTTAACCATCATGGTTTTGCTTTTGGAACCACCCAAATGGGACTTTGTTGCATCCCCTAACAATCCTCCCCTCAAACGAAGTTCCACTATTATTCTCATGGTCCGAGCCTCTCCTCAAGCCTTATTCGTCCTCAATCGAGGTTACTCCACTTCACTGTGTTGGAGCGCACGCCTTACATGAATACTGGGAGCATAAACCACCCCGAGAGTTTAATCAAGGATTTTTACCGGGATCCCTCACCTCTTTCGTTTAGGTATCGAGAATTCTACCCACACGGCTCGATCTAGACCATGGCTCTGATACCACTTGTTAGGACCAATGAAATCCGGATATCTCCACACTGGTATGATATTGTCCACTTTGGGTTTTAACCCTCGTGATTTTGCTTTTGGAACCACCCAAAAGGTTTCATCCCAATGGAGATAACATTCATCTTTATTAACCCATGATCTTTCTCTAGATCTTCCAATGTGGGACTTTGGTTGCATCCTAACATAGATAAATCTTACTTCGATTAGCATAGAGATATTTGGTTCACATACTTTTCTCGAATTCTTTTTCCTTGTCTTAAAAGGCTAACGATGTTTTTTTCCACTGGGATGGAGTATAGGGACTTGGATTATTGTCTGCATCAGCTTTTTCTTTTTCCATTTGAAGAGTACGATTGCCAAAAAGCTTCAAATGGCACAGCAAGTTGTCCACCTCAGCTTCAAGTTAATCTATTTTTCTTCTCTTTGTATGTAGCAGCATTGGCCCAAGGGGGGCATAAACCATGTGTTCAAGCTTTTGGAGCTGATCAGTTTAATGAGCAAGATCCAATCGAGTGTAAAGCCAAAAGCTCATTCTTTAATTGGTGGTACTTTTCCTTTTGTGCTGCTGTTTTTGTGGCTCTCGTCATTAATTTTGAACTACATCCAAGACATTATAGGCTGGGTTCTTGGCTTTGGGATCCCATGTATTGTAATTTGCCTTGCCCTGACTATTTTTTTCATGGGGACTAGGACATACCGATTTCCTACGCACAGTGATAATAGAAACCCATTTATCAGAATCGGTCAAGTATTTGTCAGAACAGTTAGAAACTGGCACACTAACCCTACGCCATATCCACAGAGGAGGAAGCTCAGGGAATTCTGCCTCATGAGGGCATTCAGCAATTCAAGTGAGTAAAAAAATGTTTTCCGCATAAAAATATTTTCACAAACACTAGAATGCAAGTGCTTTCTGTACAATACAAACCTATCAAATTATGTCCTTACGCAAAATGCTAATTTGGATTATTACATGTCCTATAATTTACAGACCACAGCACCAATGATTGTATGGTGGCTTATACCTCAGTATTTACTTTTCGGAGTTGCTTATGTGATCACCATGGTCGGTTTCCAAGAGTTCTTCTACGACCAGTCTCCTGGAGAATTGAAAAGTTTAGGTCTTTCTCTATATATACCTGAGTATTTTTTGCATTGGGAGTTGCTTAATTGGTTTTCTCATATCTCTGATTGAAAAGGCACGAGCAGAAATGGTCCGACTAGTTGGTTCTCGGACAACTTGAATCGGGCACACTTCGGTTACTTCTATTGGCTACTGGCAGGGCTTACTGCTGCTTCACTGATTGTGCATGTCTACTTCTCGAGATCATAGAGACTCACAACAGGAAACTTCTTGTTTGATATTATCATTTTGAAGGCTACGAGTTTCTTGGGGAAACAGACATAAACGATGTGCTGTTCGTTGAACTTGTAGCAAACTATATAGTTTACGATGTATTCCTTGTTGTGTCGATATGATTTTATAACCAATCCTGAAAGGTGGACTGGTATGCTGGTGATTAAGGTCACTGCAAGAATAAATGCTTATGGTGACATTCATAAATATATCATATTCAATATGTAGTGACATTTAAGTTTTAGTGACACCTCCAACAAATGCTCTCTATTCCAATGTCGTCTTAAACTTCCTGACATTTTTTAATGTCATTATAAGATGTTAATGACAACTTCATACGTGTTACTAATTATTCATATAATGACAATTTTAAATGTCAGGAAAACTCATGTTTTAATATATTTATACATGGCTTGTTATTATAGTAATAATGACAAATTTATATGTCAGTTAAAATAATTTATAATGACAATTAAAAATGTCGTGTATGTTATTTACAGTGACAATAACAAATGTGAGAATATTTGGGTTGGATAAATATAGGAGGAGGAAAAAATTGATAAAATAAATGTGGGAATAAAAAAATATATTAGATTAGTTATCCTGACATTTTTAATTGATGT
This sequence comes from Primulina tabacum, assembly GCF_025594145.1. Taxonomy (NCBI): domain Eukaryota; kingdom Viridiplantae; phylum Streptophyta; class Magnoliopsida; order Lamiales; family Gesneriaceae; genus Primulina; species Primulina tabacum. The sequence continues at coordinate 24,043 of NW_027459727.1, read as the reverse complement.
CATTTTTTATATGGAGGGAAACAATTATTTTCCCTCCTCCAATATTTATCCAACCCAAATATTCTCACATTTATTTATAGTGATAATTTTTAGTTTTTTTAATGATTTTTTACGATGTGGGAAAAATAATTGTTTCCCTTCATATAAAAAATGACATCAATTAAAAATGTCAGGATAACTAATCTAATATGTTTTTTTATTTTACACATTATCAATTTTTTACAAGTGTCATTATTAAGTATTTGTAACAACATTTAATTAAAAATGTCTACAAAAAGTGTCACAATAGCCATTTATTGTTGTAGTGGGTATTTATTTATCATTTTTTCTGTGGCTCGAGAGGAATCCTTTAGTCTTCGAAGGAGAATACACCTGAGTGCTGGTGAAATTCTAACCTGGGTGCATGGGATATATGAGCCGCGTACTTGAGGATTTTTGAATGCTGTTATCGAGTATTTACTTAGTTTGACAAATTAAAAGTGATCCCACTAATCTTGGAGAGAGCTATTTTATTTTTATGATTATTTCGATTATTTCATTTTTTTTAAATATGACTATTATTTAGTAATTTTATACTTCTTGGTTTATGCATTCGGCAGAGGACATATTTTAACAGTACATTTATATTTCACATAGATAAATAGAAAGAAAAACACACCGTTTAGAATATTTTTTCATTGTCATTATATATAACTTACATTTATTGCATGTGATTAAAAAAAGCTTACGTTTTGTCAATATTTTATTGAAAATATAAATTATGGTAGAAGTTTATCTCTCAATTCTCAGTAATTTTTTATTTACTTTATTTGTTTATGATCATATTTGTTTAGGAGATGATAACGGAAGGTCAAATTTAATATCTACAATCGTCGCGTTTTTAGAAGTTATATTTTTTTTCAGTTTTTACTTTTTACACAAATTGATGTATATTTGCACTTGACATGCCCGCAAATCGAAAAATTGTGCAAACACATTTCTTTATTATTTTACAATAGGGAAAACTAAATATTTGATCACGTATATTTATTTTCTTACGATTTTAGCACTCAGTGTTGACAAATTTCAATCTTGGTGTGATACCCGTGACCAGATTTGTCCGTATATTTGCTGAAGTATATATATTTAGGATAAAATTATTAATTTATAGTTATTATTATTATTATTTGTTTGATGACTCAACGAAAACATAATTTTAATTTATTAGTGCTTAAATTTCGATTATCATATTTTGTTAGTCTATGAGAACGTAAGCATTAGTTTATTTATTCAATATATTTTTCATGTTATAATATCTAAAATTATAATCATTTTCTTATGTATAATAATTATGGATTAGTCATTATATCTTAATTAATCACCAATGAATAATGCGTTTCTAGAATTCTAATGTTCCCTAGCCACAAACCCACGTTCCATTGTAATATTTTCTATCGCCAATCTATCATCCTCTTACGTTTCAGAATATAGAAAATTGAGTCGTATCTTTACTTTATTTTTTACAATTTTATTAATTTTTCCAAAATGACGTTAATGTGACACCGAACGTCACATAAAAAAAAAAATCAAAAGATACATAATTAAAATTAAAATGTAATAATATAAAAAGTGAAAATCACAAAAAAAAAAACATACTATAAAATAATGTAATGTTCTATTTTGCAATATTGAATAGTATTCACTAGTAGAAAAATCGCTTTTTACTTCGCGTATTCAGTGAAGTAATAAGGTAGTTAATTGCCGAAGTATATGGACGTGAAGTAATAGATGTACTGTTGAGTATAGGTTGGGTGTCTCTCAAAGACATGCTGCACTATAAGTCAATGGGAGTTTAAAACATTGATTTGGACCAACCGGTTATATTCTGTTAGGGGAGTTGAGAGCCGTTACTGAGGGGAGTTGGGATAAGCTGTGGGAAAACAGAAACAGAGGCCAGCTCGTTCTATATATACGGCAACTCCCTGCTGATAGAAAAAGAATAATACAATGGAGAATACGGGACAACAGATACGCGTCAAAAAGGAAGAGATCAAGGAGAAAAAGCTTGAAAGAAATCTTCTGTAGTGCTATGGTTAATCATTATATTGTTAATTACTCCCTGGTGATTCAATAAAGAAATCAGTCTTCTTTCTTCCCGTGGATGTAGGTCATTCAAGGCCGAACCACGTAAATCTTTTCTGTCTCGTGCAATTTTTTTATTTACTTTGTGTGTGTGCTTCGTGATCACGAGTGGGGAGTAACAAGAGAGTTCGTCCAGAAGCAATAAGCTAACTCTGTGAATTGGCCAACACACTTACAACAAGTGGCGCCGTCTGTGGGAAACCAATCCACGATTGATCGATAAATCAAGAAGATGGGATCAATGAAATACGACATTGAAAAATTCACAGGAAACAATGATTTTGGGTTATAGAGAATCAAGATGCGTGCCATCCTAATTCAGCAAGGACTTATCGAATCTTTGAAGGAAGAAGATTCATCACATGAAGACTCGAAGGAGAAGATGATCAATGCAGCCAAGGCACAAAGTGCTATAATTCTGTGCTTGGGTGATAAACCCCTTCGTGAGGTCTCAAAAGAAACCACAGCTGCTGCCATGTGGGGAAAACTCGAGAAGTTGTATATGACCAAGTCTCTTGCTAATAGGCTGTATCTGAAACAAAGATTGTATTCATACAAAATCGAAGAAGGCAAGGGAATCTCTGATCAGATGGATGACTTCATCAAGATTCTTGATGAAGTAATATATTATATATAACTTCGTCTTAATTATTATTTAGCGAAGTAGTTTATAATATTTTACTTCATTATTTACAGTAATCGACGAAGTAATTCATCTGAAAGACTTCGTAGTTATGTATTTTGATGAGGTAATAGACACAAACAACTTCACAATTTATCGAATCTTTGAAGGAAGAAGATTCATCACATGAAGACTCGAAGGAGAAGATGATCAATGCAGCCAAGGCACAAAGTGCTATAATTCTGTGCTTGGGTGATAAACCCCTTCGTGAGGTCTCAAAAGAAACCACAGCTGCTGCCATGTGGGGAAAACTCGAGAAGTTGTATATGACCAAGTCTCTTGCTAATAGGCTGTATCTGAAACAAAGATTGTATTCATACAAAATCGAAGAAGGCAAGGGAATCTCTAATTAGATGGATGACTTCATCAAGATTCTTGATGAAGTAATATATTATATATAACTTCGTCTTAATTATTATTTAGCGAAGTAGTTTATAATATTTTACTTCATTATTTACAGTAATCGACGAAGTAATTCATCTGAAAGACTTCGTAGTTATGTATTTTGATGAGGTAATAGACACAAACAACTTCACAATTTATCCTATTTGTGGAAGTAAATATAATCTATAACTCAGCATTTATCCTATTTGTTGAAGTATTTTATATTATGTTATTTCACAATTTACATTTAGTGACGAAGTAAGTGGTTCGAAAGACTTCAGTAATTTGTATTTTGATGAAGTAATTGCGCAAAACAACTTCGCTTTTACAGAACAATGTTGAAGTAAATTAATTCTATCACTTCGTCTGATTTCTTATTGACGAAGTATTTAATATTATGTTACTTCACAATTTGCAAATAACAACGAAGTAATTTACCTGTTACACTTAATTTTTTTTTATTTTGATGAAGTAATTGTTAAAAAAAGACTTCGCAATATATGACTTAATACACTAATATAATTAAACTCATAAATTATCCATCTAAAAATTATTAATATCCACGAATCCACAATTACATATTCATCAATCCACAAGTAACCCAAAAAATATATCCACAAAACCAAAAGTATATCCAAAAATCCACAATGACAAATAAAATATTTGTCCCACATACACCATCCATCTAAACACCTACATAGGAGTAAACAAATTCACTCCATTCACTTCTGACCTCGTCATATTGACATTGGGTGTAATATTTGTTCTTGATGCATCCTGCAAACTGAAATTTGAAAAAGAAAATACATTAGATTCTTCTATTTCAAATAAAAATTGACAGATATAAAATATATCAGTACTGGTAGAGGCAAGTTTCATTTGAAAGTACGAACTTATTTCATTTGCATCTTGAAATAACACCGGATAAAAATTCATAACATGTCACCACTCTCCAGCTGAGATAGCGCCTGTTGTTTCCATCTAGTCTACATCCATTACAGATTACCCCAATTGCATGAAGATAATTGCACTTACTAAACCAATTTAATCAAGATATTATATAAATAATTTCGAAAAACCACAAAACTTGAAACAAGTCACCACCCAAATAGAAAAATGATGTAGCATATCAAACACCAAGCAAATTTATTTATCCATGGACCAGTAACGCACACATATATAACACATCAAACCGAAATCATACAAAACACAAACAAAAGGCATAAATTGTCTTTAATTTCCGGTGAAGAAATGCGCGCCCTAAACTCGGATATGCCCCTGCAAATATGTGTCAATTATAATTATTAAAACATAAAAAACGTAAGGCTGGATGAGCCGCCAAGCTAGCTAGGAAAATTAAAACTTAATCTTGGAACACAAATATAATTAACCCATGCTTAAAAACAATTATAAGAATTTCCCATGTACAATATATTTTTTTCGAAGAACAAGCTGTCACAAAAAGTAAAACCATATTAATTTGAGGATTAACGTAAAAGAATTAATATATGAGACAATTTTGATATGATTAACATGATGCATGTACCAATAAACGCAGACAACAAGAGTCTCGAGTTCAATCCGATATGAGGGAACCAATGTTAAGTACCAGTCAATTCCTTCAAGATGGTTAGTTGCATTTACATTTGTGTGAGGACAGATATAGACAAAAAAAAAAACAGGAAAAGACAAAATCAGATCACCTTAAACTCCAACAAAATCTGAAGCAACCCAACTTCTTGTTTCAAGAAGCGAAATCAACTTAAAAGTAAGAACAGATTGAATTTGTGCCACTTGGAAATGATACAAGAATATTGAAAAAATGACAACACTTACAGTCCAGAATCATATTCCCGTATATGATTTCTGGGCTTCAAATTTCTTGATAAAACCAACAACCCACCAAATAAAACAAATGAAAAGAAAGTATTTTAACCAAAACATATATCAGCAATAAACAGAATAAACACAAAAGCTTAAGATTACAACACAGAAGATATGAAAATCAGGAACAAAATTTCTTTTTTTTTATTACTAATATAAAATATATCACAATGACAACAATTCATCTCAAGAAATTATCTTAACAATAAAATATATCTCAATGACAACACATTATCTCAACAACAACACATTATCTCAACAACAACACATTATGTTAACAATAAAATATATCACAATGGCAACACATTATCTCAACAATAAAATATATCTTAATGACAACAATTCATTTCAATCAATCAACAAATTTATCCCAAGAAGAAACTCACCATCTTCTTCAACTGTGGATCATTGCAATCGATTATCTCTTTCATGTACCTCATCACACAATATCCACACTCAACCGAACCACTTTGTTTCAGATTACCCTATAATGGAATTGAAAAGTTAATGCAACAATCACAATTAACTCTACACTCAACTCAAGTCCATAAAAATAAAACATACTTCTTATTTATTTTTGAGAAAGAAAGCAACGTCCTGATCTTGATAAAAAAAAAAAAACTAAATAGTTTAAGATTAACAAAAACCTTTTTTGGATAGTTCAGAAGATGCAAATCGACAGCCTACTTAAATGAATCAAAGCTGGAATTTGAGCCCAATGTTTACCAAGATCCGAGCTTGAACTAATCGTCATCGCTCTCGAGGTTGTGACACACCGGAATCTCTCCGGAGTTACTATTCACGACCTGAAAACAAACCAAAAAATACCCAAGCAAAACAAACCAAAAACTCACCAAAATGGGACAGAAACTGCGTGCGGTTCAGGTCGCAAAATCACCAATGATTCAAGCTTATTTTCTTCAATTCTACCTTAGATGCAAGCTACAGGTCCTGGGCTAGGTGTAGGGTGCTCGACCGACCCATTTCTGGTGGTGCAAGCCGTCACAATTTGGAGAGGGGAAGAGAATGGGCGACAGGATGGGAGTTTGGGATTGGGGCTTTCTTTCTTACGAGAATCGGTTTGGGATGGGAAGGATATATGAGCTCGTCTCTGAAGATATATGATATAATCGATATTAATCAGCGACGGTTTCTAAAAAGCCGTCGCTAATAGCGACAGTTTTTGAAAATCCGTCGCTAATAGCGACGGTTTTTTAAAAAACCGTCGCTGATTAAATCGGCGACGGTTTTTAACCGTCGCTAAATGTTCAGTATAGTTTAGTTTCCTTTGTTAATCTGCGCGGTTCATCTTATTACTTCAGCATGAACTTATTTTTCTTATTTTTACTTCATCAACATTGATATGCCGAAGTAAAATATAATAAAAAAATATAGTGAATCCCGTGTTTTTAAACATCCGAAGTAAAATATATTATTTTACTTCGCTTGTGTTATTACTGAAGTTATTGGTAATGTATTACTTCGTAATTTATTATTGCCGAAGTAAAGCCTGCCGAAATAAAATCCGATTTTTCTACTGGTGATTTGCGCATGTGTGACAGGTACCATATGACCTTTATTAGTTGTAACTGAATTAAAATTTAATACCTAATTATTAATATTTGGTATATTTAAAGAAACCAATTAAATATTGACGTTACAGCTATTGCTCATTTCCATTGGAAACCTTGTACTACTCTCGATTTAAAATATTTAATAATAATTAGAAAGAATTATGATATAATTTTGCTTTGTCTAAAGTCTAAACGAAGTGGCCAGCCTGTGACGAGTTGTTAACAAGTGATTAAGAAATATAATAATAATTATTAATTGTATTTATTAGATATAAAGAGAATAATGTTTTGCTTTTTTGTTCGTCTCATTTTTCAACGGTATCACAATATTTATGACGCGATGTTTGTTTCTGGAAATTAGATTATACGAGGAATAAAATCTAATAATAATTAATAATGGCAAAAGAAATAATGATTGGACGAACAACGGTACAATGTGGCATCGTTGGCAATCTCCGAGTATTTGACAGGCTGTGCCTATTCATACATGAAATTTGACACTCCATTTCTACCTCCACGTTCAATCTCACATCAACTCGGCAGAATTGTAGGATTGCGAAGAACTTTATTTTCCTGAATTTCATTCATCTCTGGCAATATCAATGGCTGAGGAAACCAAGAAATCAATTCCTGAGTCGCCTAGTGCGGCAGAAGAGGTCGCGCTGTCTGATGTTCCATTGATCGAGAAGCCCGCAACCATGGTGGTGGATAAGCAGGTGGCGCCGCAACCTGAGCCTGAGAAAGTTGAAAACCCGGTGGCGGAGGAGGCGGTAGAAGGGGAGAAGGGAAAGGAGGAGGCGACGACTGAATCAGATTCGTTTAAAGAGGAGGGTAACAAAGTTGATGATCTAATTGACCCGCAGAAGAAAGCCTTGGATGAACTTAAACTGTTGATCCAGGAGGCACTCAACAAGCATGAATTTAGTGCGCCGCCGCGTCCGGCAGAGAACAAGAAAGATGAAGAACCTAAAGCTGAAGGGAAGAAAGAAGAAGAATCAAAATCTAAGGAGAAGAAAGAAGAGCAAAAGACTGAAGCTTGCGAGGTATCTACTGAAGTTCTGCCGCCACCTCCGCCAGGCTATGAGCCCGTTAAAACTGAACCTGAGGCTGCGATCGAGAAGAAGATTGAAAAAGAAATGACCCCACCTCTTCCTGTCGAAGAGAAAAAGGAATCGCCATTTGAAACAGTAGTCGAAAACGTAAAAGAAACGGCTGAAACTGTGGTCGAAGAAGTTAAAGAAACTATAATTCATGAAGTCAGCGTCCCTGCCCACCCACCCTGTGAGGGATCCACCGTAGTCCGACAGAGGAGGAGAAGCCAAAGGAGGTACCTGTCACAGAGGAGGAAACAGTACCAGCGCTGCAGCCAGAGGAAGTTTCTATATGGGGTATCCCACTTCTTGCTGATGAGAAGAGTGATGTGATTCTCTTAAAGTTCTTAAGGGCTCGAAATTTCAAGGTGAAAGATGCTTTCTCCATGCTGAAAAGTGTGGTGGCATGGAGAAAAGAGTTCAAAATTGACGAGTTAATGGAAGATGAAGAAATTATCGAGGGGCTTGAAAAGGTAGTTTACGTTCATGGGGTGGATAAAGAGGGGAATCCTGTTTGTTACAATGCTTTTGGAGAGTTTCAGGACAAGGATTTGTACAGCAACACTTTTATCGATTCCGAAAAGAGAACCAAGTTCTTGAAGTGGTACATTCAGTTCTTGGAAAAGAATATCAGGAAACTTGATTTCAGCCCTGATGGAGCTTGCACTATTGTTCAGATCACTGATCTTCAGAATTCCCCTGGACTCAACTTGTTCAAGAAAGAAATGCGCCAAGCTACCAATCAAGCCCTCCAATTGCTGCAGGATAACTATCCCGAATATGTTGCAAAACAGGTATACAAACAATTCTCACACGTAACAATGATGATGCTGATTGGTAAAAATCTATTTTGCCGCTTTTTTGGGATTGAAGATTTCATCTACGTTTTTCTGCTTTTCTTGGAGTAAAAATTTAAATATATTCTCTTATAAACCACTTCTTTTAAAAGCCCAAGCTCATGGCATCAACATTTCATTATGCCGGATATCAGGAAATGAATATATTTCTGGAGGCGCAATTACACATGCAAGTTGATTGGACACGATAAAACATGTGAGGTGCACCACGGATTTTGAACTGTTATTCAGTAACTCCAATGTGATATAATGTTAGAGATCACTTTTTAAAAAAGCTTTGGCTGATACGAGTTGGCCCAACAAAATGATTTATACTAATCGTTTTTTTCTTGTTAGTTTTAATTTTATGCTTTGTTCTAATTAATTGCTCAGCATTATGTTAGCATTACTTTTTATTGATTGTGCTGGTTTTTATTTGTGGATGCAAGGTGTTCATCAATGTTCCATGGTGGTATGTGGCTTACAATAGGATGATCAGTCCATTCTTGTCTCAAAGAACCAAGAGCAAGTTTGTTTTTGCAGGCCCTACCAAGACTACTGAGACCCTCTTCAAGTCAGTTATTTTTATGAATATTTGTTCCATGATTTGCTAGTTGTCTTAGTAAATAGGTGTCATCCTGAAGTGTATCAATGTTATTTGTGATTTTATGCATCAGATACTTAGCACCTGAGCAAGTACCAGTTCAGTATGGTGGCCTTAGCAAGGATGGTGAGCAGGACTTCACCTCTGCTGAGGCTGCAATCGAAGAAACTATCAAGCCCATAAGCCAACACACTATTGAACTGGCAATCACCGAGGTGGGCTCGTTTTTCTGATCTATTCAGAAAAAGTGGGAATTTTAAATTTATAAATTATAAAGTTCTATTGTGATGTGATTTTCCAGGCGTGCATTTTGGTTTGGGAGTTGAGGGTGGTAGGCTGGGATGTTGCCTATGGAGTTGAGTTTGTGCCATGCTCTGAAGGTGGATACACACGGATTATTCAAAAATCAAGAAAGATTGGACCAACTGATGAGCAAATAATCAGCTACACCTTCAAAGTCGGTGAGGCGGGCAAGGTGGTTCTCACATTTGATAATCAAACTTCTAAGAAGAAGCTGCTTGTCTACAGGTCCAAGATCAAGCCTTCTGATTAAAAATTATGATTCGAGAGACAAATGCAGAATGCAAAAGGGTTCGTTTTGCACATCAGTTTTTGTATCTTATTCTTACTTATCTTGGGATAAAGAAGTGAGGGAGTTATTGCTTCCTAGGTCGAATTTTTTCGGTTTTTTTATTACAGTTTTGTGGCTGGATGTTTAAATGTCGTCTGGTTTAAAGATTTAGCAGTGCTTTTTGGACATAACTCTGTGTTTTGTTAGTGTGGAATGGCTCTCAACGCTTTCCTGTTTTTGTACATTTTACTACATTATATTTGTTGGAGTCCATTTTGTTTCTTTACATGGATGTTGACCTCCGAAAGATGCTTATCATACCATTGTCCTGTCTTGTGTTTATTTGTGATAAAAAAACCATGTTCAGAGATTCTGAGTTTCTGGTTCACAATCATTTTCCCAGCCTACTTAATCAATCAAGAAATCATTTTCCCAGCCTGCTACTAGTCAATCAAGAAAGTGGTGGTTATTCTCAATTCACCATTAATCATTAGGTGAAGTGGCATAGACAATATTCTAAAAAAGGTTGGCTGACGGTTACCTACCACCTACCATGGTTTTTTTTAAAGCCAAAATCAATTGAGACATTCACAAGTATTTATGTCTTTGTAATCTTATAAAATTTAAAATTATAATTATAAATTAATAATATATAGATATTAATAAATTTTTATATATCCATCAACCAGATCATATGTTCACTTACAACCTTCATAACATGAAACTTAAAATTTTCCAACAATTTTCCAACATAACATGTAGATATTAAACCTAAAAAACTAATTTTTCTAACATCTAACAAAAAAATCAAGATGTTGAGTGACAGCTTAGATGATTTTTCAGAGCACATAGGACAAGTATAAAGATAAAAGAACCATGAACCGTAACTTTACCATAATCCGAGATTGTCATACGGTTGCCAGATTCTTGGATTTATATTTTTTATTCATTATGCCTGTTAATAAAGTATAATGACAATAAATCGATATCAATCATATATTTAGTTAGTATTAGTGGCAAAGTTGATGTAGTTATTTAGATGATAATTATAAAAAAATAATTGACCATATGGAAAACGTGATAAAACGTATCTCCATTAGAATTTGGTTACTAATTTTGAGACCTAATGCCAATTCCAACAGTAGTATTAGTAATACTAATTAATTAAAAGTAAGTTTAATGGGGGATTTTGAAGCATTAAAACGTATTGGGCCTCCAAGAGGCGACTTTGGGCTTAGACGAGGAGTCTTATTGATCAATAATGTAAAAAGCCCAACCCAACAAAGAGGGACCGGACCAGAGCTGAAAATACGGAACGGTCTCTAGGAAAACGCCACGGTTTCAATGTTACAGGCACAAAACGATCCACTCGGCTGAAGCAGGAGCGAGTTCATCAATTCATCGATAGAATTGGAAAAACCTACTCAATCAGAACGGTTTTCGAGGTGACAAGTACAAAAAATGGCGGAGGAAAACAAGGCTGATATTCCAGCTCGATACGATTTGAATGCAAAATGGGACGCCTGCCTCGATTTGGGCCTTCGTCGCTTTGTTTACTCTTCGTTCGCCGGTGCTTTTACCGGGCTGTTGCTCTTCCGTGAGTATTTCTGCTTTCCTCTGTTCTTTCAAGTATTGTATGTTTCCCCACTTTTTCCGGATTCGAAGTTTTGGTGATTAGATCGTAATGCTTTGTGTAATGTTGCGTCCCTTTTTTATATGCGTTGTAAACTCAATATGAATTGCCGTGTTTTGGACTATTAATCCGTTTGATTTTTTTTTCAATTTATGTGTTTCGGGCTTCTTAACAGCATGGCTAGATACTGCAATCCCTGCACTATTGTGCAAGTATGGAAAAGGGGAATGTGGAGTTACTGCGCGATAGCGTTTTTACCTCTGAAAATGTATAGAGTGTCCCTTAAAGGATCTGCCATAGTTGTGCTATGTCAGCGCTGGGTTGTTGATTGCCTGTCCTTGTAATACTTTCTTTTCTTGCATCTATATTTGATGAGATTTTCCTTTAGAAACACAAAAGTCAAACTTACATAGAACTCACAAATTTACTCGCTCCAGGCTTTATGCCAAATGTAATAGGATGATCTTTACAAATTGTTTCCCCCCCTGGCTTCAAGCATGCTCTTCAATTTTTTGTTATTTTCTGCAGCTGGCTGTATTTTAGAGAATCAACCCCATAGATTTATATCATTTTCATGTAAAACATGTCAAATTTTGTCATATTCATGCTTTCCATGTGTGCCCCCATACTAAGCTTTAAGGGTTGCTCTCATCAGACAATTGTACTAATCAGTTATGCTGCTTGTTGTTTTAGGGAGTCCGGTTACACGCTGGGCATCTGTAGCTTTTGGTGCTGGAGTAGGGATTGGTTCTGCATACTCGCAATGCTCTCATAAATTTGACGAATCTCCGCCAAAACTGAATCCTATCCTTTCTGATGCCCCTCCGTCTAAGGTAATTATGTTCTTACTGATACTGATTTTACTTTCATTTATTGGTTATGGGGTGAGTGCGATTAACTATATTTTGCCATTTGTATTCTCCCAAAAATACGCATCTGTTCAGTAAATAATGTAATACGAGAAGTATAGTTGGTCTTTCCTGAAGTACGAGTTTAGAAGTTAACTTTATTTATCTAACTGTGAGCTCTATGCTCTGAATTTCTAGTGAAGATCATTGAAAAATGTTTTACTGGCTTTACTTTTTGGAATAGTGATTTTGGCAATAAAACCTAAAGGTTGTCTGGGTTCTGTTAAATATAGATGTCTCGTGAGCATTTCCTTAGAACAGTTAGAGCTTCTGAGATTTGTCTCAAGTATGGATTAGTTAGGAAGGAATTTTGTGAAGTTCCATGAGAAAGAACACCCATTTATCAAAAATGCATTTTATCTGGATTACCCAACCAGTATATATATTCATTTGTATAAAAATTGAGTTGTGAGATGTTTGCATCATCTGTTGATTGGGAAGCTTACATCATGTGTTTGTATTGGTTTTGTGTCCTAGTCGTTATTTTAGGCATGCCTGCACCAGCCCAGTCGCCTCTGTCTCCATTACATGTGTCCCTAGAAAATCAGTCATATCCTTGAGGATGCGATTTATTAAGAATTATGTCTTGATACAATGCAGGCTGAGGAGGATTGAAGTCATAATTGCTTGGCAAGTTTTTACATAACTCAGAGCCTTTCATCTAGTTTGCAATTGTTTTTCCTCAAAAGATGTAGTTTTGAACAGTTGATCACCAACTGCTATTGTATTATCACAATTTTCATGAATGCTATCTCCATGTTTCATACTCTATGTCTGAAACGTCCGCTTACTCGTTTTTCTTTAAAATGTATTAGATTTTTTTCTACCATTCCATTAAGCTGAATATACTAACATATGCACATATATATTTTAAAATACCTTTGATTCATTTGAAATAAACCAACCAACCTATCATTTGAAAACCAAAAGAACTTAATGTAAAACATAAAATCATAAATCGTTCAGCCAAACCTAAAACTAGTATTTTTCAAAATAAAGTATAATCATCTTAATCTTCTCAAAACCTTCTCAAAAACATCAAAAGTTATAAATTTTTTTAAAGTAATCTTAATGCGGAAAACTAGCAAAGATCCTCAGGTTATGTGCATCATCAGTCCCGCTAGTTCAACCATCAAGTCCTTCATCATCATCAACATCGTGCTCACCTGCATTGATCACAACTAGTGAGTTTATTGACTCAGCAAACCTAACCATGATAACAAATAATAGATATACGTTCACATGCTACAGTGAAAAATATTTTTAATAAAATAGTTTTTTCATGAACATGCATAACTTTAAATCTGTTTCCTTTCATCATATCATTTCTCCTTTCATCATATACGTATACGTTTTCCTTTTATTGAATTTGAACCGTTAATTGTGACTTTTGTATCAGCGGTAGGTCGATGGATCTATCTACGTATACACATGGTACCAGATGGTGGGGACATCAGCGACACTTTTATCCGTCAATTGAGCTTTGGTCATACATATCATCGTATTAGTCACAATCAAGTCACCTCATTCAACCTTTCATTATATTCATCACTTATAAAAATTTATGTGTATATATATCATTTTTCTTTAAACCAATCATACAACACGTCTTTTAGCATTATCGTTTTTCCTCATAAAATTCCATAAACTTTCAAATAAACATTTTAACATTCATTACAGTATTCAGGGCACTGCCAAGACGTCTAACATTTTTCAGGTGTAAAATGACCGTTTTGCTTCTGAAACTCTAACTTTCTCAATTTACTCTTAGACCTTAAAACGACGACTCGAATCCATCTAAACTTAACATAACACCTTAAAATACAGCCATAAATATTTCTTAGACGTAAACTTACGCCCCTCGACTAATTTCCCAATTCGTTTTAAAATTTAAACGTACGTCCCAATTTTAACTCGAATCGATTCGAAATTTAGCCAAAATTTACCAAACTTAAACCATAGTTTATTAACACCTAACCATGCCTATGCAACCCAAATCAAGCCATTTAAATCCTTCGGAAAGGCTTAGGACGCCTACTGAATTTTCTGCACAATTTGATCAAACCCTAGCTTAATATATAATGGGTTTCTTCAAACCTAATTCCTAACCAACCCTCCTAGGACCATGACTGACCCTTAAAGACTCTGTTGAACCGAACTTAAGGAACCTAGAACCCACAACCCCCAAACCCGATCCCACATGGTGCGCACGCCCAAGGAACGCTACAGCCCTTTCCTTTCGAACCAACCTTCTCTCAATCAGCCTAGGGCCCCGACTCAGCCCCTTGGGACTCCTGGACGTGCCCTAACAACAGCCAGCAGCCTCACTCTTCAAGAACCCCCAAGCTGAAACCCTAGTTCCTTAAAAACCCAAGTTTTCGTTCACCATATCTCCTTACTTGTCCATCCCTTAAACATGCACCTAGGAGTCCTTAAACCTACTGAAATTAGTCCCTTTTCATAGCCTTATAATGACAGCCCATCTGTGCATTATAATCATGAATTTAGAAATATAAAAACTCAAGTTTTGTTCATATTTTGCCGTTAAAACGAAAATATAAGATCGTGTATCATATTTTCATGCAAACATGTATCAATACATATAATATGATATGAATGATGGTTGAAGGAAGATTAAGGCGTGCCTCTTTGCGTATTATACGCACGAAATTCGATCTTTGACGCGAGAGATGTTGACGGAGAGATGGGGAAGCAACGTGCTGCGTTTTTGAGCCAGAAAACCGACGAGAATTTCTTGAAGACGTGCCTGTGTGTGGCCGTGTGTGGCAAGGAGAGTCCTAGTATTTTTTGAGGCTTGGGGCGTGGATTATGAGGTGTAGAAGCTTAGGCTTTAAGACCTTGTATTTAAATAAAACATTTGATACAAGTTTGAGCCCAATTACCTTAGTGTAATAGGCCTATTATAAAGTACGGAAATTATTTTGTTTAGGAAAATTTTCGAAAATATTAAACGAGTTCTCAAAAAGTCCTATTTTTGTCAAAAATCAATTACCGGTTTAAAATACGACCCGACGCGTAAAAACACCTCAAAAGTTATCATTTTCGAAAATACTATTTAAAATATATCATATATCAAATAATTAAAAATAATCATTTAATAAATTTTTTTTTTTTGGTTTACGGTCTACGTTCTTTGATCGCGTCTCGAATAACTTTTAAAACACAATTTTATGCATTCTAATATAAAACCTATTTTAAACATGTAAACATGCCTATCATATTTAATTAATGTGATTAAAATAATTTAATTTGTCATTTTTCATTTTTTCTAAATGTATATATAATTGGATTACGTTATTGTATTTTAGATCTTACAATATCTATGTTGTTTTTCGTTGGATGTGGTTGATCCATGGCTGGGATGAGTTTCACCTATGCATGCATGGTGAATGTTTATCTGCAAATTCGAGATCTAATGTACTTGATTTTGGGACCGAAACAAATGGCGGATTGAATTCCTACTATCTGTTCGAGATATAAAAAATAACCGGGTGAAAACCGGTTCGGATTGGGCTGGGAGTTCGGATTACTCTTTTTATGTTTTAAATAAAATAATAAAGAAACGTGATAAAATACTTGAAAATGTTGAAAAATAAATTGCTGGGTAATTTCAGTTCTATTTGTTAAAATTTATCATTGGGTAACTGAACCTGGCTAATTAGTAATTACCCAATAAAATAAACACGAATGTTGAATAACGGAATGGGATTTCAATTTTTTTTTAAATCTCAGGATTTTCGTCTGTTTGCACTAAATCCTTTGGGTTTTTCAATTTTGATGGGCAGTCCTAGTTGGTGAAATTGAAAGCCTAGAAATAATTTTGATTAAAATGTTAAAGTAAATTTTATTATAAAATATGAAAAATACTCCTATGACATAAAATTTTGGACATCAGATGGGGATTAACTATGTTGCTGACAAACTTTCGCTTCTACACTGTCAAATATCTGGTCTGGCTGTTTTAAGGTAATTTTAATGTTTATCTAATGATTTCAATTCATTCTTAAAAAAAGAAGAAGCATAGACTCCAAATACAAAAATAAATATAGATTGTTTAATACACTACGGTTGAACTAGGATTATTCCATCCTACCTTTGCAGGCAGTGCCTGCAGGGGTACATCCAAGGGACGAAATTTTTTCTGGCCCAATTTTTTTTTTTTTAATTTATTTTTTCCCATGAAGTGGAATCCCAACCATTCATATGGGGTGTGGGCACTGCCCTCACACCCAGGATCGAACGAACCGTTGAACTAGACCTATTCCATCTATCTAATACTATTCCTTAAACATGTAATAATCTCACGGATTTTTGTTATTTTCCCAATAACGAGACCAACACTGGTGAGCCCAGCAATGGAATGTTTAGAAGCCCAACGTTTTGCTTTAACTTGGGCCAAAATAACGAATTGTTCATAAAGCCCAAATTATAAGCCCTCGTGAATTAGGAGGCTCTTAGATACGCTTCTACACTAGGGTTATAATTCAGGCTGACGAGTCTGCAACATCTCCTCAGAAGATAATATTTTCATCAAATGTCGCCCAAAGGTCCGAGAATGACCCGAAATCCGGAGCTGATCCGGGGGATCCGAAAGGTGTCCCGCTCCCAGATGTACCACAAGAGGGGTCTCTGGGCAATCAAAGCCAAAAACGGCGGCAAATTTCCCCAACACGAGAAAGCTGCGGAGGCTGCCCCTGTGACGGAGAAGCCCCCGAAATTTTACCCGGCGGATGACGTCAAGAAGCCGCTATCCAACAAGCGCAAGTCCAAGCCCACCAAGATCAGGTTATAATTCTCTTGTTATCCCTAATGCTACTCTTGTTTTTTCTATCTTGCTGATTTTTAGTTTTGTATGTAGAGCGAGCATTACACCTGGGACAGTATTGATAATCTTGGCTGGAAGGTTTAAGGGAAAGAGAGTTATTTTCTTGAAGCAGCTTACTTCCGGATTGCTTCTAGTTACCGGCAAGTTTATTTTTCACTATGCTTTAATTCTTGGGGATTTTCTCTTTATCTCATTTTCCAAAGTCTTGGCTGCCATTTATTTGTTTTTTTTTATATGTTGATTTCAACTTTCAAGTATGTCTTTGGCATTTGGAAAAGCTACGTGGATTGCTGCATCTGCTAAAGTTTTATTTAGTGAGCTATATGCTACTTATAGTCTTAATCAAACGTCAGCATGGTGATCTTAGTGTTTAAGAAATTTGTAATCCTTGAGATTATTACGTATAAAAGTGTTTGGAGACTTGCAATTTTTGTGGAAATGTGTGGTCTATTTTATGTATGGAACTACGTAATAGTTTTATTTTTGTGCTCTTATCTTGTTTCTTTTATTGAGAAGATTCACTGTGCTATGGTGAAATACACAGATTCTTGTATTCCTGAGTGATCATAAATATTCGGTAATGTCCTCTTTATTGATAATGTGTTGAGGTTGCTATCCTATTTCCTTGGGGCGCAGGTTCCTGCCATGACCTCTTGGGATTGGCTCTGAGAAATACATATAATAGATATGAAGTTTCATGGGGTCTGATTGATTTTTAATTTCTGAATCAGTACGCTCCTTTGCTGATTGTTTGGTTGGTAAATTTTTGTCAGTTGGCTCATCATTCATGAGTCCTGCATTATTTAGAGTCTGGATTTTTTTATCATAATGTCTTGGTTTAGTTTCCTGTGGGTAGCCTGTAGGTGTTATTAAGTTTCACTGATAGCTCAATTCCATCTATGATTTATATAAAAATGAGAAAGAACAAAATTGAATTGAATTGTGCATTAATTTTAATTTGACGTCATATTTCCGGCAAAAGGAGCCTTAGTTTTTCGAAATTTCTCCCCTCAGATCATTATTTCCAGGTACTATTACTTATTAGTGTATAGTTTAATTTACTGTGGCCACAGGACCATTCAAGATCAATGGTGTTCCTCTAAGACGTGTGAACCAGGCCTATGTTATTGCATCATCGACAAAGGTCGACATTTCCGGGGTAAACGTGGATAAATATGAAGACAAATACTTTGCCAAGAAAGTTGAGAAGAAAAATAAAAAGGGAGAGAATGAATTCTTTGAAGCAGATAAACAGGTTGGTTTTTCTATAATTCTCGGATCTATTATTGCTTGTTGTTCCTTCTTTAATGGCACAGTGGCTGAAATGTAGGATAAAGCCACACTTCCAGCGGAGAAGAAAGACGATCAGAAAGCTGTAGATGTATCTTTATTGAAAGCCATTGAATCTGTTCCAGACCTCAAAGCTTATTTGGGTGCAAGATTCTCACTCAAGGCTGGCATGAAACCTCATGAATTGGTCTTTTAGGGAGAAGCACTTTTCAAATTATTATTTTCAATTTTGTATTAATTACTCTTAGTTTTTGCTATTTATAACCTGTTTTTTCAGTAGAACCGTATATTGGGAATTATTTTTATCTCCAGCTCTTGCTTACCCTCCTATTTTTATTATCCATCAAGGTTCACATCTTACAGTTCCTTGGGGGGAAATTTTATATCTCAAGTTCATTAACAAATGCTATATTCTCTCCAGATTCTCTCGAAGAGCTGATCTGCGGGGAGGGGCCGCTATTGAATACCTTTCTGATAAATGTCATTGTCAACTAGAGGAGTAGTTCTTATATGCAGTGTCTCTATAAATACTATTACGTACTAATTATGCGTTATGTCACGCACGTGCTGCGAGCTAATATTATTTTCATTAATATTTTGAACATAGGATTAAAAAAGTTTTATTGTTGAAAAATAATTTCATTTTGTGAGATCCTGACAAAACGTAACTTTCATTTTCATATAGATACATGTTTCTAGTTATATTTCTGTTATTTCAACTATTTTATAAAACTAACTTTTGGCATGACTTACCACATCATTTTTTTTTTCAATTTTACCTCGACCTCATATTTAGTATTTATAATTCATTTAATTTATTTATTTATTATATTTCTTTATTTTTTCTTCTTTTTCTCAAGTAGCTCCATCATTAGAACGAGTAAAGTTGATTGGAAGTTATCCCTATGGGTTGGGCTCTGCCCCTAGAACCGTCCAAATGGGTCAGTTTCGTTTTGTTTCAGATCCGTCCCGCTATGGAAAGTTGGGTTACTTTTTAGTGGCCTGTAGTAGATGGGCCTGAACCAGCCAATCCAAATGGGCTACGAGTTGTGACAGGTTGGATATAATTAAAATTTTATTTATGCTATTCATCTATACTATTTTATTAAGTTTGAGACACTTAGAGTAACTAACTTTTGTATCATGATCTGTTTTAATAATTATATATATTAATAAAATATTAAAATTTTAATGTAAGTTATATGTAGTTCAGTGGATAGAGTCATTGTTTCCTCTGGTTTATGTTATAAGTTCAATTCTTAATGTGGTCATTTTTTTATTGTTTAACATTGCTAATATTCCTATTTCAAATCTCGACTATTAGTTTTGTTTTCGTATTTGTTTAATTTTTTTTAAAAAAAAGACAGGTTGACCAACATAGTCTGCAACGAGCGAGGAGACGAGATGAAGTTTCCCGGCCAGCGTAAATCTGATCGAACAACTTGTTTTCTGACTGAGAATGCTATGAAAGATGGAAACATGCTATGAAAGATGGAAACATTTGAGTTAGTACAGTCGTGTTTCCAACGAATCAATCTAAATATGAACCATAGGGTGGATAGTTTCATTAGACATAGAAGACATAGTTTACAATAATTGGAGCTAGTCCATCTGGACTCGATCTTTTTTTTAACTCGATCAAGTATATAAAATACATTATTTTGTAAAAATAAAATTAAATCAATTGTTTAATATTTAAAAAATAAATATAATATGCATAAATAAGTGTAATATTCATATATTATATTATATACAAATGATAGATTTATATTATATTATATACAAATGATAGATGACATAAGTGCTAGTCATTATTATTATAAAATAAAAGTTCGATCTTTGTTATGACTAGGATGGTTCCATTTTTCAAATTTTTTAAATGGAAATTGAAAAGGAGAATCAAAAATAAAATTTTGGACTTCTTTAAAATTATTGTTGAACAAGTATCATCCAAATGGTAGTTTGATGGAAGACCTGGTACTTTAGTGGCTCATAGAAAAAAAAAGAACAAAAAGAAGAAGAAGAGCATCGACGAGTTCTATTGAAAATAAAATATATTTTTGAACCTACTGAATCAGTTTTAATGAAAATCGAACTAATCAAATAATTGCAATGCAAAAGAATGTACATCTCAATTATGGTATGCAACATCCTAATTGCACCTCTCTCACATCCATAGCTGAATCACATGCAAACCAAACAATTTTTATAAAATTAAAGAAATAAGGACATACTGACCTTTCTACTCAACTTGGAAGAAATGACTAATGAGAAATCACTTGGTGCATCCTTCTTCTTCAGTGAGCTTTTCCTTTCCTTTTCACTTATCTCCCCTTCAATCCGGTCATGCAAATATTTCTTGTCCTCTATACAAGTCAATTGATATCAGCCAGAATGTAAAGCAGGAGTTTGGTGTTCTGTATTTACCCAGTGAAGCTTCTGTGTCTTTCTCGAAATCCAGTTCTACATTATCACAAGAAAAAAGCATGTTGCAAAAGTTAAATTCCCATGTAGGTTTGATGCCTCGACATGAAATCAATCGGCAATTTCTCCACCGCTCTACTTGCCCCAATTGTCACTATCTCCCAGCCAACAAATAGAAAAATATACCAAAATTACAGTATGCGACTGAAATGGTGAGGCATACTGAGTTCGTCTGAAGAGGCAAAGAGTCTCATTTTCCAACCATGTTTCAAAGGTATTACTGTTACCTGAGACTTACCAAGAAGAATGTAACAATGGACCCTCAGGCAGCTCAATACCATATGGCTATCTTTTCGTTTATTCACTCTCATGATAAATAAAATAAATGCATCAAGTTTCCTGGTTCAGAAAAAGAAACAAAAAACCCTAAAACGAATGCAGGCCGTTTTCCATTAATCAGAAGCAAGAAACCAGCTTTGTCTGTCAGTTACAGAACACTGAACTAGAAGATAACAAAGGAACCCATAAAAACATGGAAGGAAAAAAAATTATGGGAACCTAAACCAGTGCACTGAGGACTAAACCCATTAAAAAGCAACAATTTATTTTGCACCCATTTTCTTTTTGCTCTCCTAAAATATGCATAAAAACCAGGTAAAAAGAACTTGTATTCTTCACCTCTATAAAAATTTCCTCCTGTCAGCTACAAGTCAAATATATTTTTTGTGAAATAAAATACAAATAATACTAGAAAAAACATCCAGATTCATGGACCTCTAACTTGTAAACTCCTCGAAACAGCACAAGTGAAAATTTTACAGCAACACTGTGAATGGGTGATTTCGAGCCCAAGAACTGAATTCAAATTAAGGCATATAGAATGTTCTTCTATAAATCTGTAAAAATATACTGTCATATAAAAACGTGCATCTCCAGGTTAATGAATAAGATAATCATGATGGTAGCAAAGAGCATTTCAGCTCACAGTGTTCGAACTTTGATTTTTTGAAACAAGTATCTAGGACTAAAATTTGGAATTTCCTCAATCATAATTTTAGCTCCCGACCTCCCTCTCCCCGGGCAACAATATGGTGTAAAAGGAATACACATGGCATGTGACAATGTGCATAAGATGGATGTTTCGAATTTACATCCCTTATGGAACCCCTAAAGATTGAATCGCAAGCTTAGCAGCAACCATTGAGATATTATTTTTAACTAATTCCATTGATATATCCAGTCTTTCTAGGGTATCTTTGGTATCCATTGCTTTTAACTTTGCATTCTGCAATGCTCGCACTTCAGAATGAGTATTTCCTGCCATCACAAAGAAAAGTCATTCGGTTTATTACCCATACTTTCATGATTTCATCCAACCAATTCATATTTATATCAAACTAGTAGAATAAATTTCTCTGTTCGGTCTATATATCTACTAGATTGCTATTCTCAAGGCTTTAAAGATAAATTTAGTTCTCATCTCTTGACCCGAGCGGTGAGTGTCAATATATTGACTATGACCTAAAAAAATGACAATTAGAAAGAGTATACTGGCAAGGGTAGAAAAAACACGTGAATGTAGATAAACCATTTCTGCACCAGAAGAATGGAAAAAGGAAAAATATGATGTCTGAGGGTAAAAATGAAAAGATGGGTATCCAATCCTAAAAGTAGACCAAGGAATTAACATGGATGATCAAGTCATGAGCTGCAATTCCAAGGATGCATTATGCCTTCCTAGAGGATCAATTACACATCAACAGCTATAAATATGGTAACTATAAAATATGTAAAAGACATAGTCTCCTTCATTGATATTTAGTTAAGCACTACATTATTTGCATGCTTATTTCTTCCAATAAATTAGGAGAAAATACCACAAAGAAGAAACTAATCCCAAAAGCATATCAACAATAACATCTAGGCTACAATTACGGACCCGATCTCAATCCCTAAAAGTAAGATTTGGTTTACTGGAATTCAATATTGATTTGATTTGATTTTTCAACACGCCCTTCAAGCAAAAGAATCATCTGCTTCAAGCTTGAACAAAGTCTGAAACTTAAATGACTATTTTTATGAATGCAGTTACTCCATCAAATAAGATACTTCATTAGAACTCTTCCAGAGCACAAACTTCACGTGGTTATTGCACAACTTCTGGTTCCAACACAATCCTTTTCTCCCTTTTACTCTTTAAAATTCAAATATCAAACAACTTTAGCCATGGTAGGTAGGTTATAAAATTCTGGCAAAGCTCTGTGCGGATTGTTTTAAAATGGGGGCCACTTTTCAACACTCATTTCCTTCGGTGAATGCATTAATCTTAAATGGTAAGGCGAATTAAAGATGACAAATGATGCAACACAAGCTAGTGCGAAAACTATCGTGGTGTTGTAACAGTGTCAATCCTTCAACATATTGAAAAATTTTTATTTTTAAAAAATATTAATTTCCTTTCTTCAGATAGAGAGGACAATGGAATGGACGAATGCATTTCTTTTATTTTTCAAATCTTCACTCAACAGGTGACAAAACTGCACTATGGTGGCTGAAAGGCAATTGTTAGTGGTTGAAGTAGTATACATACATCTCTATCCAACTATTTTTATAATTATCAAATGAGGTGTTCTTTTGACCAAGGAGGCAAACAAACATTTGATGAGAAGTCACCCCAATACAAAAGGGGAAACATTTAAACGCCAGTACCTCACCAAAAGGAAAAATCATTCCCCAAAACATTTTAGTAATTCATTTGTATCTCCTTAAAAGAAGGTTTTAGATCAAACGATCTAATGTATTTTGGAAATGTTATTTGTTAGGGAATATTGTAAAATACTTACGAGCAAAGCTACATTGTTGGAATTTAAATAAGGTCACATAAACATACCTGAAACGGGTTGAAATCCCACAAAGGAAAGACGCTCAGTTACGAGTGGAATGAAATTTTTTGTGGAACTCAAGTTTAGGTTCTTTTCGGCCCAGAGAAGAGAATTCGTACTTTGAGTCTGCAAAAGAGCTTCCTGAGGAGCCTGCTACCAATAGATCCACAACCTGTTAGGGGTTAATTATTTATGTCAATTAATTGTTCATGTCTAAGATGTTGTCCTCCACTTTGTAATGTTTCAATTAGATAGCCACTTCTAAAAACAAAATATTTATTTCCAAATTAATTAAAAGAGTATTTATCAGAAG